>NC_083581.1:22223378-22523378 GCF_027579695.1 Neoarius graeffei | reverse complement strand
TGTTTTGTGTATGTTCAGTCATGTCTTATTCATTGAACTAATTTCTCTCCTTTGGTAATTGAAGGATTTTGTTTGTTTGTTTGTGTTTTAACTATGGCAGAAATCCATGCTGCAGTAGGGTTATCTGTCACCTTTGAGATTTTTTAAAACACCACCAGATTTAATTAATTTCAGTGTATCCTCAAATTCTGCTAACCATTACCTGCTCAATTTTTTTTCCTCATAGTGCCTGTTTCTCTAATCCTGACATTAGGCACCAGTTCTACTTCTACTGCTTCCCAGACAGACCTGGAGAATTTCAGTATTACTTCATTCATCTGGGCAAATTACTGACAGTACATATCCAGCCTCATATTCCCCATGTAGTCTTTATTCTTTCTTCTAATTATACCACAGTGATCATGAATTTTATTTCCTATTGGTCAGAAAGTGTTGATTAATTTTCTATTATAGCATGGCTGGCGGCAGCACGGTGGCGTAGTGGTTAGCGCTGTCGCCTCACAGCAAGAAGGTCCTGGGTTCGAGCCCCGGGGCCAGCGAGGGCCTTTCTGTGTGGAGTTTGCATGTTCTCCCCGTGTCCGCGTGGGTTTCCTCCGGGTGCTCCGGTTTCCCCCACAGTCCAAAGACATGCAGGTTGGGTTGACTGGTGACTCTAAATTGACCGTAGGTGTGAATGTGAGTGTGAATGGTTGTCTGTGTCTATGTGTCAGCCCTGTGATGACCTGGCGACTTGTCCAGGGTGTACCCCGCCTTTCGCCCATAGTTAGCTGGGATAGGCTCCAGCTTGCCTGCGACCCTGTAGAAGGATAAAGCGGCTAGAGATAATGAGATGAATGATGAGATGATGAGCATGGCTGGCAGTATTTTAAGATGCAAGGCAAATCACATATTGTGATTGTTCTAATGCATATTGTTTATATGGGAACAAATTACACAAGAACTAAATACACAGATGAAAAACATGCAGAATTGATGGTATGGTGAAGTTTTCTGTGAGATGACGTTTATTTGGCATTTTTGGAATAAGTCTTTGTAACAGTCAGTGGGAAAGTTGTTTCTTATATTGTAGGTTTTCTGGTACATAAAATTTACAACGGTGAACTTTTTAGTTTCTCAGTAACATGACAATTTGCCTTTTTAACTTCAAAACAGAGAAAAAAAAGAGAGAATGGTAAGAGACAACTGATTATAGCTGTTGTAACTTGTTTCTGGAATGTTCCGCAACATTAAATACAATTATAAACAAGTAAAACCAAAGCTCTGTTGTTTCTTAATTAATTTAAAAAAAAGAGAGTTGACAACTTGCTGTGGTATAAGAGGAATACAGCACTTGATGTCCTGCTACTGGAAAATAAGCAACTTTGCATCACACGATCCCACTATTGACTATTTTACAGAGTGTTTTATACCTTAAGTAATGCATCATAAAAATGCAGACGGTCTGAAGGGACTTCTTTAATGTCAATAAAAGTACACATTTTCCTCTGGTCTTCATTCCACTCAGAATGATTAAAAAACATTAGGCCTCTTAACAAAATTACATAAGTACAAAATGAAAAACTGTTCCTAAAACCAAATAGCAGGAATCAAAGAACTCCAGTTGTGCATAGATGCTGTTATTAGTATTCTGGTAAACATGGGTTTAAACAGGACAAACAGATCCCCTGGAGATTTAATTGTTTTTCAGCAAAAGAAAAAAAAAAAGTGTAATTTCCTCATCTCCTGGAGTTTGCATGTTCTCCCTGTGTCTGCATGGGTTTCCTCCGGGTGCTCCAGTTTCCCCCACAGTTCAAAGACATCAAAGTCGAAAGTCCTTCCCGTACCATATGGCGCAAAGGGCACCGCCGATTTCTGTTTCTGTAGCCCTTGGCCTCTCGCCTATTACATACAGTGGTGCTTGAAAGTTTGCAAACCCTTTAGAATTTTCTATATTTCTGCATAAATATGACCTAAAACATCAGATTTTCACACAAGTCCTAAATGTAGATAAAGAGAACCCAGTTAAACAAATGAGACAAAAATATTATACTTGGTAATTTATTTATTGAGGAAAATGATCCAATATTACATATCTGTGAGTGGCAAAAGTAATGTGAACCTTTGCTTTCAGTATCTGGTGTGATCCCCTTCTGCAGCAATAACTGCAACTATACAGAACTCCATACAGAACAGCCTCAACTCTGGGATGTTGGTGGGTTTCCTCACATGAACTGCTCACTTCAGGTCCTTCCACAACATTTCAATTGGATTAAGGTCAGGACTTTGACTTGGCCATTCCAAAACATTAACTTTATTCTTCTTTAACCATTCTTTGGTAGAATGACTTGTGTACTTAGGGTCATTGTCTTGCTGAATGACCCACCTTCTCTTGAGATTCAGTTCATGGACAGATGTCCTGACATTTTCCTTTAGAATTTCCTGGTGTAAATCAGAATTCATTGTTCCATCAATGATGGCAAGCCGTCCTGGCCCAGATGCAGCAAAACCGGCCCAAACCATGACACTACCACCACCATGTTTCACAGATGGAATAAGGTTCTTATGCTGGAACGCTGTGTTTTCCTTTCTCCAAACATAACACTTTTCATTTACATCAATCTCTTTTACATCAATCATGAATTATCTAAAGTTTTTAACCATCAATTATGATTATTTAACATTGTAACAATGAATTTGCATGTGTGTTTCTCTTTATATCATAAAGTGAATAACAACAACATCTTAGATACCTCACATTCTTATATACAAAGTCAAAGTTTTAGGTACGGATGTGTAGAAATGCTCTTAGACATATTTCATTTTTTTAGCACTAGCAGTGCATTAAAAGGGCAATCATGCTGTAAGCAGACATAGTATAACACTAACAAAAGTGCAAAAGTAAATCAAATACACATCAAGTCAGAGTTGAGCTACGACTCAAATTTTATACTCTCCATCAAGTTATCATTGAAGAAATATGCAGCTTTAACTCTAGCCTTAACATGCAACATTACAGCAGCAAATATAACATCAAGTGCACATATAAGCATAGAAAGCACAAGCTTTCTGTGGCACCTCATGTCGACAGAGCAATGTAGCTGTTATAGTTAGCCGTGCTAGCTAAACACAGATACACTCACCAAGACACGGCCAAAAGTGGTTAACTCCTGTTGTACAGATCCTAAAATCCCCTTTCTCTTTGCACAAGTGTCGTCTCAAAGTCCATTTATCAAGTTACTTCTTTTATTACATCTCGGTTCTAACTTAAATAACATTCATCCACTCATGTCGTTTTTTGCTGTGCTCATGTCATTTTTTTTTCCCCTAATGCTGTCAACTTCAACCTAGAAGGGGAGGGACTCAATGCACTTCCCCAATCAGAAGTCTGCATTCTTCTTCTTTTATTGTTTTATGGAGATTGGCAAACAGCTTTCATGTGCATTACCACCACCGTCTGGCCTGGAGTGTGAATCAGAATGCTTACTACACTATTGTGCTAAATTCTCCTAATAATTCCTGTATCATCTAAAAAACTAAAAATAGCCCTGTATCCTACATCAGTGGTTCTCAAACTTTTTTCACCAAGTACCACCTCAGAAAATATTTGGCTCTCCAAGTACCACCATAATGACCAACATTAAAATACAGTAGCGTAATAGTGTTGCCACACGTCCAGGTTTTTCCGGGATTGTCCCGGTTTTTTTGTGGAAAATGGAAAATGTCCAGGAAAATGGAATAACCTTCCCGGGACACGTTTTGTCCCGGTTTTTTACTTCCTCACATTATCCCCCATTGAAATAAACACAAATCATTAATGTTTCTCGCAGCCACTTAACATATTAATAGTTTTCACGTAAGCGGGCATATTGTAGGCAGCTACTTGTGTGGCCTCACCGAATGTTTGCGCACGCAGCCAGTCGCCGTTGCTAGGTGATCGTGGTCAATACAACGGCGGACGCGCGAAATCAAAGATACTGGAATACCGTAATACCAAACAATAGGTGAGAGTTCCCTTGGTCGGTGCGCGAGTAGGCTGGCTGTCTACTTCCTATGTTCTGATTCTGATAAAGGCTGGTTCTAAAGCCTGGGCCAATTTCATCAATAAATGAATCATTAAATAAATCATATCTCAAAAAAGAATGCCTGAACACTGGCGTGAGAAATGAATAAATCAGTTGTCCCAATAACATAGCACCTCTCTCTTGTGATTAAAACAAAGGATTAGGGTTATTTGATATGATATGGTAGTCTAACTTTTAAAATTCAGTTCTCCAGAGAAAAGGCTAAAACAACAACGAAGCAGACTGAGAGAAATTATATTGATTATATTTGTATTATTTTGATTTGGAAACGGAATGGGAGGAGAGACAGACGATGAGGGAGTCGGACAGAATGAAGTAGAAGATCCGGTACCTGTCAAAAAGAAAAAAAGACATGTGACACTCAACGAGGGATGGGAAAATTTTGACACATTCAGCGAATGCCCTAAAAAAAAGCATTGTTCAAAAAAAAAATTGTTCAAAACCTGCACTGATAAAGAAGGGAGGGGGGCAAAAAAGATTATCCCTATAAAAATAACTGTTTACTCTGTTAACCCCTACTATTGTTATGAAGAGACAAATGTCAAAACTTGTTTATGGAGTCAAATGTATTTTCTTTTATTTTTGTATGTAATTAAAACTTGGCCTAAAGCTTCAAAGTAAGATGCATGCTCTTCAGGGGGCTGTTAGCCTACTATTAAATATTTGTTAAAAATATTGGCGTCCAAATAAGATCATTCCTATATGAAATTACTTTTTGTAATAATATTTGTGGTAGTGCCCATTTAAGGGTTAAGAAGACAAAATGAATTTTAACTAAACGCCTAACTGCACCAGTTGAACTGTTTTATTTTTAAACGTGAACATTCACATAAGGCATCGTAGATGTGCGTGTCCGCAGCCCTCAACCCCCGCGCTCGTACGTGCGCGCAGGCGCGGCCGCCGACCGATGTGTGCCGGTTTTTTACAACTCAGATGTGGCAACCCTAGTAGTAGACCTAAGTATTCATTAAAAACAAGGCGGAGGTTTTATTTAACAAGTATATTTAATATTGTTGGCCACTGTAACATTACACACAGTACTTTGAACAGTAACACTGTTTAAATATAGGAAAATAAAACACTGTACTTAAATAATGAATCAAATAAATTGGCCAAATCTGCAACATCTGTAGTCTCATCAAGCTGTATGGTAAAATATCTACTGTTCTCAATGCGCTCAATCAGTGTCTTTTTAACATCGTCAGCCATGTCATTTATTCTCCTTGACACGGTGTCATTTGAAAGCGGCACCAAGTTTAACTCTCTGGCAGCTTTCTCTCATGATACGTGTCATCTCTTTGGCTAATGGTAAACACAGCAGTTCCCCAATTGTATGCGGCTTACCGGCTCTGGCGATCAGGAGGCTGGCAGGATATGAAGCTTCCTGTGCTTTGGCTACAGGTGTACCATAGGACTGAATGGTGGACTTGGACTGCTTCAGTTCATCACGTTTTCGTAAAAAAAAAAAAAATCCATTGGTTTGTCCTTTAGTGCTGTGTGTTTGGTTGTAAGATGCCGTTTGAGATGCGATGGTTTCATGGACTCATTGCTCAGAACATCCCCGCATACAACATACTGCGGCCTGGGCAGCTCCTCTGTCCCGCTCCAAATGAATCCCAGTTTTATGTATTTTTCGTCATACTTCCTCCTCACTGGTTTCTGCCGTTTCCTAGCAGTTCTGGGGCTGGTTTTGCCACTGTCGTTAGCATCTGCGCTCGGCTCCCACACGTCCTCTTCAGTTCTCCCTCTCTCCTGATCCACGCTCCCATTCGCGGATTTAAGCCATGACAGTAATTTTGTTGTCCTCGTCATAATTAGCAAAGCCACCTCCACCTTTTCCCATCACAGCCTAGTCTGCCAGTGGCAGATAACCGTCTGTCAGCGGAACCGGCGGGAATGCGTACGTACGCTACGTATGGCTACCCAGAAGCACTTGCAAACTTTTTAAAATTATTAACTTAATTTGTATCTCCTTTCATTTTCTTGTCATCGGTTGATAAGATATTTTTCATCCATTCGGATATTATGGATAGTATTTCACGTTTTATTTTATTTTATTTTAATTTTATTTATATTTAATTAAGTGATTCTTTGGCGTACCACTAGAATGGAGCCCACGCACGGGCGCAGATAGAGGGGGGGACGGGTGGGATTCGTCCCACCCAGATTTCAATTCACTTCGTTCGGTCCCCCCCACTTATAGGGAGGAAAAAACGTCTATGCTGTCTTTCTTTGCATAAGGCAAACCTCACGGAAAAATCAAAAGACTAATTACCATTCGGTTTATTGAGGTGCACAGCAGTATATACATAGTTGCAACAACTCACATAAAACAAAACAAAGACTGATATTCGGTTGGTTGAGCTGCGCAGACTGCACAGGTTGCGAGCTCGAGCTTGGTTGCTATGGTAACCCACAAGAAGTTTGACAGGCATATCGGGGTTGGGGTTGGTTTGCTGGCAGCTTTGTCCCCCCCAGTTCAAAAAACGTATCTGCGCCCCTGAGCCCACGTACCACTAGTGGTACGCGTACCACAGTTTGAGAATCACTGTCCTACATTATCTGAACTCATAAGCAGCATCGTGTGAAGACATGGCGATGAAGTGTTTCAGGTGTTTTTTGTTTGTTTGTTTGTTTCCGGTTGAGAGTACGTCGTGCGCGTTCTGGCTGCCGCTTCTCACCGGAGCTTTTTTGTTTTATTTTATTTCTTTTTCTATTTTTTTTCTGTGTTTGTGTAGTTTGATGTTTGAGTGTTTTGTCCACTGGTTGTGGTGTAGCTCCGGACCTAGTTTTGGGCGTCGGTTCCCTCCAGGCCTTGGTTCGCTGTGGGTGATGCCTGTGCTCCCAGCTGTGGACTGCAGTGAGCTCGTTGCTCATTTTACATCATGGTTGTCCAGTGCTTTGCGCTTTAACGCTTGGCGTGATGTTCCGAGCGATGTTGCTTGGTGGTGTCGCAGCAGCTGTGCAGGCGGTTTGGGACACACTAGCGCTTTGCGTGGCGAAGCTTCTCTGCTCGCTGTGTGGATCCATGGCGTGGTGTTTTGAGCGATGTTGCTGATGGCGTCGCGGCAGCAGTGCTGGAGATGTGAGACTTGTTTTCGTGCGCCTTTTGGTGGGATTGTGGCTGCTACACCACAGGAATTACATCCTGACCCCTACTTGGTGGACTTTTTACCTTTTATTTTTTATTTATTTTTTTTCTTATAATATTTTTATTTATTTATTTTTTCTTTGTCTACTATTGTAAAGCATCCTTGGGTTTCTTGAAAGGCGCTATATAAATTTAACTTATTATTATTATTATTATTATTATTATTATTATTATTATTATTATTATTATTATCTCTCTGATACCTAGTTCATATGATTCCTTTGAAGTGTTCTTTTAAGTGTCTGTCTCTCTTGTTGATATCTAGGACAATCCAATATCACATGCTCCACCGTTTCCTGTAGTTCACAATGTTCACATCTACCAGTAGCACGCTCATCCATTATGTTTAATGTACTGTTCAGACCAGTGTGACCAAACCTCATCCTTGATATAATGTCTTCCTCCTTTCTATTTCTTCCTCTCACTTTTCCTACCTTCTTTTGAATGCTGTAGTAGTATCGACCCTTATTTTCTCTATCCCACTCCTCCTGCCATTTCTTTCATATTTATGTTTTGATTATACTTTTAACTTCAGCCTTGCTATATTTTACAACCATACTTCTTTTTCTTGTTGCTCCTTTTGCATATTTGTTTGCCAGCTCATTTCCCTCCACAACAATATGTGTAGGAATCCACATAAGTTTAACTTCCACTCCTGCCCTTTTAATTCTGAATATTGTTAGTTATGTCAAGTACTATGTTTTGTCGTGTTTGACTGTATGTACAGTGGTGCTTGAAAGTTTGTGAACCCTTTAGAAATTTCTATATTTCTGCATAAATATGACCTAAAACATCATCAGATTTTCACACAAGTCCTAAAAGTAGATAAAGAGAACCCAGTTAAACAAATGAGACAAAAATATTGTACTTGATCATTTATTTATTGAGGAAAATGATCCAATATTACATATTTGTGAGTGGCAAAAGTATGTGAACCTTTGCTTTCAGTTTCTGGTGTGACCCTCTTGTTCAGCAATAACTGCAACTGAACATTTCCGGTAACTGTTGATCAGTCCTCCACACCAGCTTGGAGGAATTTTAGCCCATTCCTCTGTATAGAACAGCTTCAACTCTGGGATGTTGGTGGGTTTCCTCACATGAACTGCTCACTTCAGGTCCTTCCACAACATTTCGATTGGATCAAGGTCAGGACTTTGACTTGGCCATTCCAAAACATTAACTTTATTCTTCTTTAACCATTCTTTGGTAGAACGACTTGTGTGCTTAGGGTCGTTGTCTTGCTGCATGACCCACCTTCTCTTGAGATTCAGTTCATGGACAGATGTCCTGACATTTTCCTTTAGAATTCACTGGTATCATTCAGAATTCATCGTTCCATCAATGATGGCAAGCCATCCTGGCTCAGATGCAGCAAAACAGGCCCAAACCATGATACTACCACCACCACCATGTTTCATGGATGGGATAAGGTTCTTATGCTGGAATGCAGTGTTTTCCTTTCTCCAAACATAATGCTTCTCATTTAAACCAAAAAATTCTATTTTGGTCTCATCCGTCCACAAAGCATTTTTCCAATAGCCTTCTGGCTTGTCCACATGATCTTTAGCAAACTGCAGACAAGCAGCAATGTTCTTTTTGGAGAGCAGTGGCTTTCTCCTTGCAACCCTGCCATGCACACAATTGTTGTTCAGTGTTCTCCTGATGGTGGACTCATGAACATTAACATTAGCCAATGTGAGAGAGGCCTTCATTTGCTTAGAAGTTACCCTGGGGTCCTTTGTTACCTTGCAGACTATTGCACAATGCACACCTTGCTTTTGGAATGATCTTTGTTGGTCGACCACTCCTGGGGAGGGTAACAATGGTCTTGAATTTCCTCCATTTGTACACAATCTGTCTGACTGTGGATTAGTGGAGTCCAAACTCTTTAGAGATGGTTTTGTAACCTTTTCCATCCTGATGAGTATCAACAACGCTTTTTTTGAGGTCCTCATAAATCTCCTTTGCTCGTGTCATGATACACTTCAAGAAACGTGTTGTAAAGATCAGACTTTGATAGATCCCTGTTCTTTAAATAAAACAGGGTGCCCACTCACACCTGATTGTCTTCCCATTGATTGAAAACACCTGACTCTAATTTCACCTTCAAATTAACTGCTAATCCTAGAGGTTCACATACTTTTCCCACCTCACAGATATGTAATATTGAATCATTTTCCTCAGTGAATAAATGACCAAGTATAATATTTTTGTCTCATTTGTTTAACTGGGTTCTCTTTATCTACTTTTAGGACTTGTGTGAAAATCTGATGGTGTTTTAGGTCATGTTTATGCAGAAATATAGAAAATTCTAAAGGGTTCACAAACTTTCAAGCACCACTGTATTTAATACTTTTTAGTGCACTTTTTTAGTGCATTTTTAGTGGAATCAGAACCTATCAAAATTTTGATTGGTTTGACTTCCTCTACCCAGCTTAGAGCAAGAATAATAGCTAACAGTTCCTCTGTACAGTCGGAGGAAAATGTTTGTACACCCTTGGGAATTTTTTACATTTCTGCCTAAATTGGTCATAAAACATCATCTGAACTCTCCAGCAATCTTAAGAATGAACAAACAGTGTCTGCTTGAACTAAAACCACCCAAACATTTGCATTTTATCATATTTTTATTGACCATAAGATGGAATTATTCACAGGATAGGGAGGCATAAGTAAGTACACCCTTTAATTTAGTAGCTGGTTGACCCTCCTCTGACTGCAATAACTTCAACCAGACATTTCCTGTAGTTGCAGACTAGATGGGCACAACGATCAGGAGAAATCTTGCACCATTCCTCTTTGCAAAACTGTTGCAATTCAGCAAGATTCCTGGGATGCCTGGAATGGATGGCTTTCTTGAGGTCATGCCACAACATCTCGATTGGCTTGAGGTCGGGGCTTTGACTGGGCCATTCCAGAACGTGAATTTTGTTCTTCTGAAACCATTCTAATGTTGACTTGCTTCTGTGTTTAGGGTCATTGTCCTGTTGCAGGACCCATCCTCTCTTGAGTTTCAAGTTTTTGACAGATTGCCTCAGGTTTTTCTGCAAAATATTTTGATCTCATCTCATTATCTCTAGCCGCTTTATCCTGTTCTACAGGGTCGCAGGCAAGCTGGAGCCTATCCCAGTTGACTACGGGCGAAAGGCGGGGTACACCCTGGACAAGTCGCCAGGTCATCACAGGGCTAAATATCTTGATATACTTGAGAATTCATTTTCCCATTGATTATAGCCAGTTGTCCAGGCCCAGAGGCAGCAAAGCACCCCCACACCATGATGCTACCACCGCCATACTTGATGGTGGGGATGAGGTTTTGCTGATGGTGTGCTGTACTGACTTTCCTCCACACATGATGTGGTGTGTTCCCCCCAAACAATTCAACTTTGGTTTCATCAGACCACAATATGTTTTTCCAGTGGTGCTGAGGAGCATCCAAATGCTTTTTTGCGAACTCCAAACGAGCAGAAATGTTCTTTCTGGACAGCAATGGCTTCCTCCGTGGCCTTCTCCCATGAATCCCATTCTTGTTCAGTGTCATTCTTATAGTAGATGTGTCCACAGAGATGTCTGCATGTTTCAGTGATTTCCTCAATTCTTCAGCGGACACTCTTGGATTCTTTTTTACCTCATTGATGATGACTCGCAGTGCCTTTGGAGTGATCTTCGCAGGGCAGCCACTCCTTGGCAGAGTAACAACCGTTCCAAATTGTCTCCATTTATACACAATTTTTCTAATTGTAGACACATGAACACCAAGGGTCTTAGAGATGGTTTTGTAACCCTTTTTAGCTTTATACAATTATTTTGTGTCTTAAGTCTTCAGACAGCTCCTTTGAGCGAGGCATGATGCACAGAACATGCCTCTCATCAAAACGCACCTTTTAACTGGTTTTCCAGTGGGGTGGGTAGCTTACGACACAACTCAGTGATTGGACATCAGGTTGGCTCACACCTGAGTCAAATTGTTTAATCATCTAACTAGTCTAATTAGCTCTTGGATGAGCCTTAGCTAAGGGTGTACTTACTTATGCCTCCCTATCCTGTCAATATTTCCATCTTATGGCCAATAAAAATATGATAACGTAATTGTTTGAGTGGTTTTAGTTCAAGCAGACACTGTTTGTTCATTCTTACGATTGCTGGAGAGTTCAGGTGAAGTTTTATGACCAATTTAGGCAGAAATGTAAAAAATTCCCAAGGGTGTACAAACATTTTCCTCTGACTGTATATACGGCTAAATTATCACTAACCCTTTTATTCAACATGACATTTACCGTACTGGAATGATAAACGCTATTCCTACTCTATTGCCCAATGTTTTAGATGCATCTGTAAATACTTTTACATATTCTGGATAACTTTCTTTGATGTATTTACCAACTTCATTTTTGCTTATATTTCCCCCCTTCTTCTTTAGCAGATTTAAATTGACCCTTGTTTCTTCTAGAGTCCATGGTGGGACAGCACAGAGTGCCACAGTGGGGCTTACCATTTTATCAGCTATTCCAATCTCATTGACCTTATTCTCTATCATCCAACCAAAAGTCTTTGTATGTTCTTTTTCCTTCTCCTGGCATGGTTTTACACTCTGAGCTGGATGACTTTCATTATGACCCCTTAAATTTGCCCAGTACGTTAGTGCTATCTGAGTTCTTCGTTTTTCCAAAGGCATTTCACCCATTTCTACCTGTAGAGCTGGTATCAGAGTAGTCTTTATGGCCCCATAGCACAGTCTCAAAACTTGACTCTGGATTGTGTCCAATTTTTTAAGTAATATCTTTGATGCCAATTCATAGATTATACATCCATAATCAAGAACTGACCTGATTAGACCACTATAGATAGTTTTCAAGGCCAATCTATTTGCTCCTCACTCTCTGCTCCTCAAACATCTAATAATATTCACTGTCTTTTCATTTTTCTCCTATTCTTTCAATATGTGTTTTCCAAGTGAGCTTCTTGTCAAATCAAATCCCTAAATATTTGCAACAATCTACTCTTTCTAGGTTCTCCATATAATTTAAGACTAATTTGATTATCTACTTTCTTTTTTGTAAAAAAAAAAGACCTTTGTCTTTACAACTGCAAATCTAAACCCCCATTCTTGTGCCCATGCCTCTACTTTCTCTATTGCTTGTTGTAGTTTCTTCACTATAAAATGTTAGAGTGCAGGCACTTACAGAGATGTGCGTGGAGGGAGAGCGCAGACTGTAAACAAAGCCAAAACACTAATTAGAAATTGGAGTCGAGAAACCAAGCACGGGTCGGGCGATCGGCGAACAACTTAGACTACATAGGAAAAGCAAAGAGTGAAAACTGTAAACAGGAAGTGAAAGGTCAGAAACACGAGAAACAGTCAGGAAAGAGACAAGATAGCCTTTTATTATCCCACAAGGGGAAATTTACATTGTTACAGCAGCAAAATATATAAAGAGAAAAAGATAAGGCGGTGAAGGAGTAGTGGAAAAGTACTAAGTATACAAAAAAAAGGAGATTTTATATATATATATATATATATATATATATATATATATATATATATATATACACACACACACTGGTGGGTGTGATATACAGTGGGGCAAAAAAGTATTTAGTCAGCCACCAATTGTGCAAGTTCTCCCACTTAAAAAGATGAGAGAGGCCTGTAATTTTCATCATAGGTACACTTCAACTATGAGAGACAGAATGGGGGGAAAGAATCCAGGAAATCACATTGTAGGATTTTTAATGAATTCATTGGTAAATTCCTCGGTAAAATAAGTATTTGGTCACCTACAAACAAGCAAGATTTCTGGCTCTCACTGACCTGTAACAACTTCTTTAAGAGGCTTCTCTGTCCTCCACTCGTTACCTGTATTAATGGCACCTGTTTGAACTCGTTATCAGTATAAAAGACACCTGTCCACAACCTCAAACAGTCACACTCCAAACTCCACTATGGCCAAGACCAAAGAGCTGTTAAAGGACACCAGGAACAAAATTGTAGACCTGCACCAGGCTGGGAAGACTGAATCTGCAATAGGTAAGCAGCTTGGTGTGAAGAAATCAACTGTGGGAGCAATTATTAGAAAATGGAGGACATACAAGACCACTGATAATCTCCCTCGATCTGGAGCTCCATGCAAGATCTCACCCCGTGGGGTCAAAATGATCACAAGAACGGTGAGCAAAAATCCCAGAACCACACGGGGGGACCTAGTGAATGACCTGCAGAGAGCTGGGACCAAAGTAATAAAGGCTACCATCAGTAACACACTATGCCGCCAGGAACTCAAATCCTGCAGTGCCAGACGTGTCCCCCTGCTTAAGCCAGTACATGTCCAGGCCCATCTGAAGTTTGCTAGAAAGCATTTGGATGATCCAGAAGAGGATTGGGAGAATGTCATATGGTCAGATGAAACCAAAATAGAACTTTTTGGTAAAAACTCAACTTGTCGTGTTTGGAGGAGAAAGAATGTTGAGTTGCATCCAAAGAACACCATACCTACTGTGAAGCATGGGGGTGGAAACATCATGCTTTGGGGCTGTTTTCTGCAAAGGGACCAGGATGACTGATCCATGTAAAGGAACGAATGAATGGAGCCATGCATCGTGAGATTTTGAGTGAAAACCTCCTTCCATCAGCAAGGGCATTGAAGATGAAACGTGGCTGGGTCTTTCAGCATGACAATGATCCCAAACGCACCGCCTGGGCAATGGAGTGGCTTCATAAGAAGCATTTCAAGGTCCTGGAGTGGCCTAGCCAATCTCCAGATCCCAACCCCATAGAAAATCTTTGGAGGGAGTTGAAAGTCCATGTTGACCAGTGACAGCCCCAAAACAGCACTGCTCTAGAGGAGATCTGCATGGAGGAATGGGCCAAAATACCAGCAACAGTGTGTGAAAACCTTGTGAAGACTTACAGAAAACGTTTGACCTCTGTCATTGCCAACAAAGGGTATATAACAAAGTATTGAGATGAACTTTTGTTATTGACCAAATTCTTATTTTCCACCATAATTTGCAAATAAATTCTTTAAAAATCAGACAATGTGATTTTCTGGATTTTTTTTCTCATTTTGTCTCTCATAGTTGAAGTATACCTATGATGAAAATTACAGACCTCTCTCATCTTTTTAAGTGGGATAACTTGCACAATTGGTGACTGACTAAATACTTTTTTGCCCCGCTGTATATATAAAAGAAATAAACTTTAGAGATTTAAAAAAATTACAAATTTGCATAAATTAAATGGTTTGCAGATACAGTATATAGTTAACAAAAGTGTATTACAAAGGTGGTATTGCACATGTAAGTATTGCACAGGTATTATTAACAGTATGACCCAGATAGTATTGCACAAATAAGCCTGTATATTACACAAGAGCCATTTTAACCATGTGTTGTGAGCAGTTTGCTGTAAAGTACTGATGCTGATAATCAGTGCACACAGTATACGTTCAGAGGGGTTTCTTTGGATGTAGAAGTGATCTGGACAGTCTTCTTCTTCTTCTGGCTACTCCCGATTAGGGGTCGCCGCAGCGGATCTTTCGTCTCCATTGCTCCCTGTCTTCAGCATCCTTCTCTACCACACCTGCCACTTTCATGTCCTCTCTCACCACATCCATGTATCTCCTCTTTGGCCTTCCTCATTTTTGTTTGCCTGGCAGCTCCATCCTCAACATTCTCCTTCCCACATGCTCTGCATCTTTTCTCAGGATCTGCCCATACCATCTCAGTCTCATCTCTCTTAGCTTAATTCCCAAGCTCTCCACATGTGCTGTCCCTCTGATGTGCTCGTTCCTTATCCTGTCCAACCTTGTCACTCCCATCGCAAACCTTAACATCCTCAACTCCGCCACCTCCAACTTTGCCTCCTGTCTCTTCGTTAAGGGTACGGTCTCCAATCCAGACATCACAGCTGGTCTCACTACTGTCTTATACATCTTACCTTTCACTTTTGCTGGGACTTTCCTATCACAAATGACTCCCGAAATCCTTCTCCAACTGCTCCACCCTGCCTGCACTCTCTTTGTCACCTCACTATCGCAGCCCCCATTTTCCTGCACAGTTGACCCCAGATACTTGAATTCACCAACTTTTCTTTACGTCTAACTCCTTGCATCTTCACTACACTCTCATCCCCATTCTCATTGATGCACATGTATTCTGTTTTGCTACTGCTCACCTTCATTCCTCTTCGTTCCAATGCATACCTCCATCTCTCCAAACCCAACTCGACCTCCTTTCTACTTTCACCACATATCACAATATCATCCGCAAACATCATGTTCCATGGTGACTCTTGCCTCACTTCGTCCATCAACCTGTCCAGCTAGCTATTATGGCAAACAAAAAAGGACTCAAATCAGATCCTTGATGGAGTCCCACCTTCATCTTGAACCATTCAGTTGTTCCAACTGCACACCTCACTGCTGTTTCACTGTTGTCATACATGTCTTGCACCACTCTAATATACTTCTTATTCACTCCACTCTTTCTCATACAATACCATAACTCATCTCTCGGCACTCTATCATATGCCTTCTCCAGGTCTACAAACACACAATGTAGCTTTCTCTGGCCTTCTCTGTACTTCTCCATTAACATTCTTAAAGCAAAAATTGCATCTGATGTGCTCTTCCTTGGCATAAACCCGTACTGCTGTTCACAGATTGCTACCTCTCTTCTCAGTCTCACCTCCAATACCCTTTCCCATAGCTTCATGGTGTGGCTCATCAATTTTATTCCTCTGTAATTACTGCAGCTCTGTACATCTCCCTTATTCTTGTATATTGGGACTAGCACACTCTCCATTGATTTGGCATTTTCATTCTCTAGGATCTTATTAAACAATCTCGTTAGGAACTCCACAGCCATCTCACCCAAACATCTCCAAGCCTCAATCGGGATACCATCTAGTCCGACTGCTTTCCCAGTCTTCATTCTTTTCATGGCTGCCCTCACCTCATCCTTACTAACCAACTCTGCTTCCTGATTTTCTGTCTCCAATGAGTCTGACCTTTTCCCTCTTGGATTCTCCTCATTTAATAATACTTCATTTACATGTAGCTGGGTATTTATGAAAACGGGTATCTTCTCCTCCCCATACTAGAAAATAATTCTTACACAATGCTCAAAAACAGCCAGGGAAGGCTGTCAAAAACATGTCAAACAAATAGAAAGCCAACCAGAGATCTGAAAGTCAAGGAGGAGGGACCGTCAGATCAAAATGCTAAAACTCTGTTTTCCCCATAACACAGAGAAAACTCCGTTTTCCACTATTTACACACAGGCATGAAAACGGAGTTTTCACAAATCTCCACTTTGCCTGGAGTTTTTGAAAGCAGCCATTTTCAGTGGCTGAAACCTCCGTTTACATGTAAATGATGAGTGTAACCGCATAAATAAATATCCATTTTTATAGATACCTGGCTACGTGTAAACGGGGTCTAAATCCTCAAAGTACTCTTTCCACCTTCTTAATACACTCTCTTTGTCAGCACATTTCCATTTACATCTTTCATTACTCTTACCTGCTGTACATCCAGGGGTTAAATTGGGCCGGGGCTGTCCGGGGCTGAGCCCCGGCACATAAGCTCGGAGCGGATGGCATATGATCACACACACATCAAAAGCAACAAACCCTTTTCACGATTTTCAGTTCTGAATAATTAAATATCGTTTTATTAATCAATAAACCCATTACTTTTATGAGATAGATAATAGTTTTCCTGATAACAAGACGACCTGTCAAAGCTATTTAGAACAGAACTTGCGATCAGAGATTCTGGTTTCTGGAACACTGCGTGGGTTGCCAATTCCGCTTTTTATAAGTGACTTTGGGGTTTCTTTTTTTGTGAGCTCGCTTTAAAAAAAATCAGAAGTCGTGGTTTGCGGGTTTTTGGGCTTGTGTTTCAGCGTTGTGACTTGTTTATAATTTTCTCCGTACACCGTCTCCCCTTTTACCTGCATACGATCCTAATCCATCAGAGGTGCTTGAACGAACTGTCTGTGCATTTGGCGAGTTCAATTTCCATAGTCCCCAGTTATCGACAGAAATTAGCCAGGGGGAAGGGGGAGATGTCAGTTAAAGTTAGCTACTGAGATTGACCAAAAGTTGAGCCTAACGTTGCCTCAAGTTAGCTACCTTTGGCAAACATAAACAAAACACTCGTCTTGTGCTCTAGCCTTAATTAACTGTCAATACAGTCAATTTCACTTTTTTTTTTTTGGGCTTTTTTCACCTCTATTGGATAGGACAGCGCAGAGACAGGACAGGAAATGAGTGGGAGAGAGAGACGGGGAGGGACCGGGAAACGACCCCGGGTCGGAACCGAACCCGGGTCCCCGGATCCATGGCACGGCGCCCCAGCCACCCGAGCCATGACGCCCCCATCAATTTCACTTTTATACAAGAAGGTTAATAAATTGTTTTGTTGTCTTGGATTTTTAGAGGTCAGCAGCTAAAGGTTAAAAATGAGGAAAGCAAAGAGGAGGAAGCTGACAGATTTCTTCAAAAGGTGGGCAGCAAACAACATATCTGTTGTCTGTGAAGATTCTCAATCATCCAGGTCATAGTAAACTGTGGGTGGTAGAAAAGGGCAACTGGACTTGCTTGCAGATTCTTGAAAACGTTTCACATTTTAACATATCTGTTAAAATGTTAATTTAAGGTACTGTACTGGTAGCCTGGTTAGCACCAGACCATATCACATATGGTCTGGGGACCCTCCTATTCTAAATCCCGTACGGGAGTGTGGTTTACCTAAACCATAGCCAATTAATGCATTTTCATTCACAAGTTCTCTGAAATGTTTTACTTAGCCACTGTATTGTTAATATTATTAGTGTTTTATTATTTATTGTTAATATTTAATTTAATGTTAATTTATTATTATTTATTGTTAATATTATTAGTGTATTATTAGTGTAATTATTATTGTTATTATTATGTATTCAATTATTTATTTGGCATGTGGTGCTTTTTGTATTGTCTAGAACATACATAAGATGAGCATATTATAGCAGCAAAATAGAAGCACAATCATTTGAATGCAGCAAAAGTTTTGCTGCATTCAAATGATTGTGCTTCTATTTTACTGCTATAATATGCTCATCTTATGTATGTTCTAGACAATACAAAAAGCACCACATGCCAAATAAATAATTGAATACATAATAACAATAATAATAATAAATGCTTCCAATGTTATAGTGTTGTTTGTATTTGGTTGCATTCACTGCATGAATATATTTGATTGACAATTTGACTGACAGTGTTTTGGCATATTTAACATTTATCCTCCAAAATAAATCAACTGTTTTGGTTTAAGATTGTGCAAGCCTTCAAATTTTCTCACTGAACATTTCTCCTTCACATTTTTCACCTGTAGGCATGTGACAAGATTTAACATGATATTGCTCAACCTACCTCTGTAAAGTCAGCTAACAACTTATTAAAATGCACCAGAATTCAGCAAATAACATGTATGATAATAAAAAACTTCTGGGGGAGGACCCCCAGACCCCCCACTAATCATTTCCTTCAAACCAATGTACAACAACCTGTACAATCTGTTACATTGGCCAACCAATCTACATTCAAACTGCCATAATGTGTAGGGGGGCACTACAAGACACACATAGGCCTACAACACACAGATAAGGTGTATATCTCTGTGCAATATGATATGGTTATCAAATTAGAGGGTTATTTTCCAAAAAGTATATTGGGGCAGGGCGGCGGGGGCAGGGGCGGGTACGAGGCAGAGCCCCCCCACATAACCAATCCCAATTTAACCCCTGTGTACATCCCTCGCTTCCCTGTTTCTCTGCCTAGCTAGTCTGTACAGGTCTTTCTCTCCTTCCTTGGTCTCCAGTCTTTCATACAACTCCTGGTATGTATCTGCTTTTACCTTCACTACCGCTGTTTTTGCCTTTTGTCTCGTCTCTCTGTATAATCGCCTGCTTTCCTCGTCTCTCTGCTCATCCCAATTCTTCTTTGCTTGCCTCTTCTCTTTTATAACTTCCTGCACTTCTTTGTTCCACCACCATGTCTCCTTGTCTTTCTTCCTCCTTCCCGATGACCACCCTAGCACCTTCCTTGCTGCCTCTCTTACTAGTACTGCAGTAGTATTCCAATATTCTGGCAGACTTCCATGACCACTCAATGCTCATCTAATTTCTTCCCTAAACTCCTTCTGATGTTCAACCTCTTAGTTTCCACCACTTAATCTTTGGCTCCACTATTTCATGCTTCCTCTTTTTCACTTTCAAGCTCATCCTGCACACGACCACTTGATGTTGTCTAGCTACACTCTCCCCTGCCATCACTTTACAGTCTCCAATCTCCTTCAGGTTACCCCTTCTGCAGAGTATGTAGTCCACCTGTGTAGATCTTCCTCCACTCTTAAACATCACCCTGTGCTGCTCTTTCTTCTTGAAGTATGTATTGACTATTGCCAAATTCATCCTCTTTGAAAAATCAACCACCATTTGCCCTTCCACATTTTTCTCTCTTACACCATATCTGCCCATCACGTCCTCATCTCCTCTGTTTCCCTCGCTAACATATCCATTGAAATCTGATCCTATCAGCACGCGCTCCTCCCTTGGTATACTTTCTACCACTTCATCCATCTTTTCCCAGAAAGACACTTTCTTTTCATTCTCACATCCAACCTGTGGGGCGTACGCACACACAACATTGATTACCACTCCTTGAATCTCCAACGTCATGCCTATCACTCTGACACCCTCTTCACATCAATCACACTGTTGACCAACTCTCCCCTCAAAACAATACCAACACCATTTCTCTTTCCATCAACTCCATAATAAAACAACTTGCATCCATGTCCAATGTTCTTGGCCTTGCTTCCTTTCCACCTAATCTCCTGCACACACACAATGTCCAACTTCCTTCTTTCCATCATACCTGCTGCCTATCACTCTGACACCCTCTTCACATCAATCACACTGTTGACCAACTCTCCCCTCAAAACAATACCAACACCATTTCTCTTTCCATCAACTCCATAATAAAACAACTTGCATCCATCTCCAATGTTCTTGGCCTTGCTTCCTTTCCACCTAATCTCCTGCACACACACAATGTCCAACTTCCTTCTTTCCATCATACCTGCTAACTCTCTCACTCTGCCAGTCAATGTTCCCACATTCAGTGTTCCTACCCTCAATTCTAAGCTCCTACCCTTCCATCTTTCATGCTCTCTCCTAACACGCCTCCCCCCTCTCTTTCTCCTTCTCTGTTTTGGCACAACAGTAGCACACTTTCCACCGGCACCCTGTTGACCAACAGTACTAGAGGCGGTCATTGTTAACCCGGGCTCCGACCAATCTGGTATGGTATTTCTCTTTTCATTCCGCATGTTAGATTTGGCACACTTTTATGCCGGATGCCCTTCCTGATGCAACCCTCTCCAATTTATCTGGGCTTGGGACTGGCGCCAAGAGTACGCTTTTGCACCCCCAGTGGCTGGATTTAACCTGGACAGACCTGGACTAGAAGTGATCTGGACAGTATTGTTGATTATTGTGAGGAGTGTCTGGTGCTGTGCTTGGTGAGGTGTTGGTTGTACAGTCTCACAGCAGTAGGGAGGAAGGAGCTGTTCTATCTCTCAACACACCGCAGATGGAGGAGCCAGTTACTGAAGGAGCTGCCCAGTGCTGCTATTGTCTCCTGCAGTGGATGGAAGGTATTTGCCATTAAGGATGACAACTTGGCCAACATCCTCCTCTCCCCCACTACATCCACTGAGTTCAGTGCACAGCCCAGGACAGATCCTGCCTTCTTAATCAGTTTTTTCCTCTCTGCTGTTGTGATACTGCTTCCCCAACAGACAGCTCCATAGAATATGGCTGATGCCACCACAGAGTCATAAAAAGAGTTCAGAAGTGGACCCTGAACTCCAAAGGCCCTGAGCCTCCTCAGCAAGTGGAGTCTGCTCTGGCCTTTTTTGTACAGGGTGTGTGATCAGTCTAGTCCAGTTTATTGTTCAGATGAACACCCAGGTACTTGTAGCTCCTAACAATCTCAATGTCCTTTCCCTGAATGTTCACTGGGGTAGGTGAAAAGAACCTCATCCTGCAGAAATTCACCACCAGTTCCTTGGTTTTACTTGTATTGATCTGCAGGGAGTTCCGTTGGCACTAGTCCACAAAGTTCCTTGTCAGTTCTCTGTACTCCACCATCATCACCACCTAGGATATAGCCCATAACAGCAGAGTCATCAGAGGACTTCTGTAGATGACAGGTAGTTGTACTGTATCTAAAGTCTGCAGTGTAAAGTGTGAACAGAAATGGGGCCAGGACTGTCCCCTGTGGAGCCCCTGTGCTGCAAAGAATGGTGTCTGAGACACAGTCCTTTAGTCTCACATACTGTGGTCAGTTTGTGAGATAGTCCATAGTCCATGAGGTAAGATGATGGTCCACCCCTGCGCTCTCCATCTTACTCCTCAGAAGAGTCAGCTGGATAGTGTTGAAGGCACTGGATAGATCAAAGAACATGATTCTAACAGTGCTTCCTGCCTTTTCAAGATGAGAGAGAGATCTATGAAGCAGGTAGATGACTGCCTCTTCCACCCCGATGCCTGGCTGGTAGGCAAACTGCAGGGGATCCATAGCTATCTCCACCAATGTGCGGAGATGTGCCAGAACAAGTCTTTCCAGAGCCTTCATCAAGTGAGAGGTCAGCACCACTGGTCTATATCTGTTTAACTCAGTGGGGTGTGCAGTTTTTGGTATCGGAACTAGACACGACGTCTTCCAAAGGACTGGCACTCTTTCCTGTTCCAGGGTCAAGTTGAAAATGTCCCACACTATTGCACACAGCTGGTCAGCACAATGCCTCAGGAGCCCAGGGTTGATGCCATCAGGACCTGCAGCCTTTCTCGCCTTCATCTTACTCAGTACTCTCTTGACTTGTCCTCTGTCAAAGGACAAAGAAGAGCACAGCTGAGTGCTCGGTGTTACGCATGGAGGTGTGAAGCACTGAGCTGGAGGTATGATGGTTGAGGGGTGCTGAGAGGGTGAGAAGGAGGTCTGTGGGCTGGGTGATGATGACCAGGAAGAGACAGTAGCAGTAACAGTGGGCTGATCTGGGGGGGAAGGCCGGTGCCTGATCAAATCTGTTAAAGAAGTTGTTCAGGTCATTTGCCCATTGCAATTAATCTCCAAGCTGCCTATTGGACTCCTTAAGCCCTGAGATGGTTTTAAGGCCCTTCCAGACTCCACTCACGTTGCTCTGCTGCAGCTGGTCCTCCATCCTCCTCCTGTAGTGGTCTTTGCCTTCCCTGATCTTTCTTCTCAGCTCCTTCTGCACCCTCCTCAATTCCTCTCTGTTTCCTGATCTGAATACCCTCTTCTTCTCATTCAGGAGAGCCTTCAGCTCAGGAGTGACCCAGGGTTTGTTGTTTGAGAAGCACCGTACTGTTTTAGTGGGCACAGTGTTGGACAACATAGTTTGTCATCTGTGATGCAGCTCGTGAGGCTGTCTACGTCCTCATGGGGCTCACAAAGAACATCCCAGTCTGTAGTGCCAAAGCAGTCCTTTAAAGCCTCATAAGCCTCATCAGTCCAGCTTTTCACCAATTGTGTATTGACTGGATGTCTGTGAACAATAGGTCTGTAGACTGGCAGGAGATGCACCAAGTTGTGATCAGATTTGCCTGGGGGGGAGGGGTGATGTACGATATGCTTCCTTGGTGTCAGCATAAAACAGATCCAGCATCTTATTGTCTCTTGTGCTGCATGTTACATACTGTTTGAAGTTGGGGAGAGTGGAGGACAGGGAAGCATGGTTAAAATCCCCAGAGATCAGGAGGAGAGCCTGTGGATGCTGTGTCTGCACTCTGCTTGTGATTGAGTGGATGACATCACATTCCGCATTGGCGTCAGCAGAGGGGGGAATGTAAGCGATAACGTGAGAATTCCCTTGGTAAATAATATGGCCTCATGCTAACGGCTAACAGTTCAATATCCTTACTGCAGATTTTATCTTTAACAGTGATGTGTCTGGGCGGCGTAGTGGTTAGCGCTGTCGCCTCACAGCAAGAAGGTCTGGGTTCGAGCCCCGTGGCCGGCGAGGGCCTTTCTGTGCAGAGTTTGCATGTTCTCCCCATGTCTGCTTGGGTTTCCTCCAGGTGTTCCAGTTTCTCCCACAGTCCAAAGACATGCAGGTTAGGTTAACTGGTGACTCTAAATTGACCGTAGGTGTGAGTGTGAATGGTTGTCGGTGTCTGTGTCAGCCCTGTGATGACCTGGTGCCACCAGAGAACTGAATCCTCAGTTGAACTGGCGGTAAAAGTTGGCAGAGCCCAAGAATCTTTGAAGCTCCTTAATTGAGTTGGGGACAGGCCAGGACATGACGGCTGATACCTTGGACGAATCCATGCTTACACCTTCAGCACTGATGACATAGCCAAGGAACGAGATCTTGTTCTTATGAAATTCATATTTGTCTGCTTTTATGTACAGGTGGTTCTCCAATAGATGCTGGAGAATGGTTGTGACATGTACCAAGTGGCTTGTGATATCTCATCTCATTATCTCTAGCCGCTTTATCCTGTTCTACAGGGTCGCAGGCAAGCTGGAGCCTATCCCAGCTGACTATGGGCGAAAGGCGGGGTACACCCTGGACAAGTCGCCAGGTCATCGGCTTGTGATATCTGTGGAGTAAATCAAAATGTTATCAATGTAGGCAAAGGCATATTTCCCCAGCATGTCCCATAGCACATCATTAATCAGGCACTGGAACACACTGGGAGCTGAAGAAAGGCCATACAGCATTACGCGGTATTCAAAGTGTCCACAGAGTCCATCGCCTATAGGTCCTCCGTCGATGGCTTTAATGCTGAGCATGCTGTGCAGAGGAGTGGTTGGCAGGTTGAGCTTCTGTATGACAGCCTGGTTAAGGAAGTTACCTTCTGCCCCTGAGTCAATGAAAGCAGAGAGAATATAGGTGGTGGACGCTACCCTTAGCATTACAGGAATCTCAAAGGACTTAGATTTAACTACTCTCACCAGGAATGTAGATTCTGCTGGTGTGTCTGCTGGAGATTCATGGACAGGGCAGATTGGACGATGTCGGATGTTATGTTCGGTGCTCCTGCAGTAGAAACACTAGCCTGGTCGTCCCTGGTTAGCCTGGCACAGGATGCTTCTATAGGTGTGTTGTCCACAGAGGGCTACAACGACTTGGGGCAGTCATGGAAAGAGGGTCGATGCAGATGGCTAAATCAATGAGGGTATCCAAGGTGAGATTCTTGTCTGTGCAGGCTAGTTCACTGACCACTTCAGGGTGCAGACCTTGATGGAACACTACCTTGAGGGCTGGGTCGTTCCACCCACTAGCAGCCGCTAATGTCTGGAAGTCCAGAGCATACTCTGCCACACTTCTTGAGCCTTGGGAACTGGCGAGCAGACTTTCGCTGACCTCAATACCCTCTGATTCATGATCAAAGACTCGATTGAACAAGGATAGGAAGTGCTCATATGAAGCAGTCGGCTCACCACCCTTGTTCCAAACTGCAGTAGCTCAGCAGAGCGCTTTGCCAGAGAGAAAGGTTAGGAAATTAGCGATTTTATGCTCATCAGATAAGGTAGGCATGGTGGCAAAATACATAGAACATTGGAGAAGGAAACCTTTGCAGGCAATAGTTTCTCCGGCGAATCTCTCTGGAGCTGGGAGTTGTAGTGCTGAGCTGGGAGGAGGCTCGGGGCATGCTTGGAGGGCCTGCGACATCACAGTTGTGAGCTGTGTCATCCTGGTGTTGAGATCGGTAAGCATCTGTTGATGTTCTCGTCTCGTCTCGTCTCGTCTTCTTCCGCTTATCCAGGACCGGGTCGCGGAGGCAGCAGTCTAAGCATGGAAGCCCAAACTTCCCTTTCCCCAGACACCTCGGCCAGCTCCTCGGGAAGAACACCGAGGCGTTCCCAGGCCAGCCGAGAGACATAGTCCCTCCAGCGTGTCCTGGGTCTTCCCCGGGGCCTCCTCCCGGGGGGACATGCCTGGAACACCTCCCCAGGGAGGCGTCCAGGAGGCATCCGAAAAAGATGCCCGAGCCACCTCAGCTGGTTCCTCTCGATGTGGAGGAGCAGCGGCTCTACTCCGAGCTCCTCCCGAGTGACTGTGCTTCTCACCCTATCTCTAAGGGAGCGCCCAGCCACCCTGCGAAGGAAACTCATTTCAGCCGCTTGTATCCGCGATCTTGTTCTTTCTGTCATTACCCAAAGCTCATGACCATAGGTGAGAGTCGGAACGTAGATCGACCGGTAAATTGAGAGCTTCGCCTTTTGGCTCAGCTCCTTCTTCACCACGACGGACCGGTAAAGCGACCGCATCACTGCGGAGGCTGCACCGATCCGCCTGTCGATCTCACGCTCCATCCTTCCCTCACTCGTGAACAAGATCCCGAGATACTTAAACTCCTCCACTTGAGGCAGGACTTCTCCACCAACCTGGAGAGGGCAAGCCACCCTTTTCCGGTCGAGAACCATGGCCTCGGACTTGGAGGTGCTGATTCTCATCCCAGCCGCTTCACACTCGACTGCAAACCGCCCCAGTGCATGCTGAAGGTCCTGGTTTGAAGAAGCCAACAGGACAACATCATCCGCAAAAAGCAGAGATGAAATCCTGTGGTTCCCAAACAGGATTCCTTCCGGCCCCTGGCTGCGCCTAGAAATTCTGTCCATAAAAATTATGAACAGAACCGGTGACAAAGGGCAGCCCTGACGGAGTCCAACATGCACTGGGAACCGGTCTGACTTACTGCCGGCAATGCGAACCAGACTCCTGCTCCGTTCGTACAGGGACCGGACAGCCCTTAGCAAAGAGCCCCGAACCCCATACTCCCGAAGCACCCCCCACAGAATACCACGGGGGACACGGTCGAATGCCTTCTCCAGATCCACAAAGCACATGTGGACTGGTTGGGCAAACTCCCATGAACCCTCGAGCACCCTATGAAGGGTATAGAGCTGGTCCAGTGTTCCGCGACCAGGACGAAAACCGCATTGTTCCTCCTGGATCCGAGGTTCGACTATCGGTCGAATTCTCCTCTCCAGTACCCTGGAGTAAACTTTCCCTGGGAGGCTGAGAAGTGTGATTCCCCTATAATTGGAGCACACTCTCCGGTCCCCTTTCTTAAAAAGAGGGACCACCACCCCAGTCTGCCACTCCAGAGGCACTGTCCCCGACCGCCACGCGATGTTGCAGAGGCGTGTCAACCAAGACAGCCCCACAACATCCAGAGACTTGAGATACTCAGGGCGGATCTCATCCACCCCCGGTGCCTTGCCACCGAGGAGCTTGCAAACCACCTCAGTGACTTCGGCTTGGGTAATGGACGAGTCCACCTCTGAGTCATCAGCCTCAGTCTCCTCAGTGGAAGACATGACGGTGGGATTGAGGAGATCCTCAAAGTATTCCTTCCACCGCCCGACAATGTCCCCAGTCGAGGTCAACAGCTCCCCACCCGCACTGTAAACAGTGTTGGCAGAGTACTGCTTCCCCCTCCTGAGGCGCCGGACGGTTTGCCAGAATTTCTTCGAGGCCGACCGATAGTCCTTCTCCATGGCCTCCCCGAACTCCTCCCAGTTCCGAGTTTTTGCCTCCGCAACTGCCCGAGCTGCAGCACGCCTGGCCTGCCGATACCCGTCGGCTGCCTCAGGAGTCCCGGAGGTCAACATGGCCCGATAGGACTCCTTCTTCAGCTTGACGGCATCCCTTACTTCCGGTGTCCACCACCGGGTTCGGGGATTGCCGCCACGACAGGCACCGGAGACCTTGCGGCCACAGCTCCGAACAGCTGCGTCCACAATGGAGGTAGAGAACATGGTCCACTCAGACTCAATGTCCCCCGCCTCCCTCGGAAGCTGGGAAAAGCTCTCCCGGAGGTGGGAGTTAAAGACCTCCCCAACAGAGTGCTCGGCCAGACGTTCCCAGCAGACCCTCACCATACGTTTGGGCCTGCCAGGTCTGTCCAGCTTCCTCCTCCGCCAGCGGATCCAACTCACCACCAGGTGGTGATCAGTTGACAACTCAGCCCCTCTCTTCACCCGAGTGTCCAAGACATAGGGTCGGAGATCAGATGACACGACTACAAAGTCGATCATCGACCTCCGACCTAAGGTGTCCTGGTGCCACGTGCACTTATGGACACCCCTATGCTCGAACATGGTGTTCGTTATGGACAAACTGTGACTAGCACAGAAGTCCAATAACAAAACACCACTCGGGTTCAGATCGGGGAGGCCGTTCCTCCCAACCACGCCCCTCCAGGTGTCACTGTCATCGCCCACGTGAGCATTGAAGTCCCCCAGTAGCACAATGGAGTCCCCAGTCTGAGCACCCCTCAGTACCTCTCCCAGGGACTCCAAGAAGGCCGGATACTCTATACTGCTATTTGGCCCGTAGGCACAAACAACAGCAAGAGCCCTCTCCCCAATCCGAAGGCGCAGAGAGGCGACCCTCTCGTTCACTGGGGTAAACTCCAACACATCTGTTGATGTTCTCCAAGCAAATGCCCCTGTGCATTCAAAGCAGTCTGCTTCATATTCTCTGCTACCTCCATGTAGGCGAAGTATCCTGTTAGAGTGCAGGCACTTATGGAGACATGCGCGGAGGAAGGGAGAGCACAGACTGTAAACAAAGCCAAAACACTAATCAGAAATTGGAGTCGAGAAGGCAAACATGGGTCGGGTGATTGGCAAACAACATAGACTAGGAAAGGCAAAAAGCAAAAACTGGAAACAAGAAGCTAAAGGACAGAAACATGAGAAACAGTCAAGAAACATACAAGGCTGGGTATGTCTGCATAAGCAGGATGATACTTAGCAGGGAAGTGAGTGTTTGGGGAGTTTAAGTAGGGAGACCGGTGATTGAGGAAATGGGTGACAGCTGAGATTCCGTAAGCCGGAGATAGAGGGCGCTATGTGTCTTGGGAATTGTAGTCCATGTTTGTAGTCTCCTCAGCAAGTTTACTGACAAACTCTATATTTTGTCCCCTTTTCCACATTACCCCATCATCTGCAAACAGTGAGACCCCAACAGACCTATCTATATTGCTAAATATTTCATTTATCATAACTGAAAACAATATTGGACTTATTATACTACCTTGCGGGGTTCCATTTTCTACTAAATAATTCTCACTAAACTATTTTCCTATTCTTACTGAGAATATCCTATCAGTTAAAAAACTTAATCTATCTATACAGTCTCCCTCTTATCCCCAATTGATGCAATTTAGTTCAAGTTCAAAGTGTTTATTGTCATATGCACACTAAGGACATGTCCTCTTGCACAATGACATTCTTAGTTTGCTGTCCACCATGAATGCCAATTACAAATAAATAAATAGGCAGAAGTAGTAATACAAAGTAAAGGCAATATAGTGCAAAAAAAAAAAAAAACACCCAGTATAGTACAAAATAAAGGTAAATGTAGTGCAAAAAATTGGTAGTGTAATACAAAAATAAGGCAATGATCAGATGTAGCAGCAGAAGGGCAGTAATGTGCAAATGTGCAAACAATATAACCAGATGCAAACAGTCAAGGAAACAACAGCAAAATGGCAGGATTGTGCAAATATTTGCAAACAATGTAACCAGATGTAAACAGTCAAAGAACAGCAGCAAAAAGGGCAGTAATGTGCAAACAAATGTAAACAGATGTAAACAGTCAAGGACAGTTTACAGGGAGGTAGTCCATGGTAAGAGACTCCTGTCAGCTGTTCAGGAGTCTGATGGTGGTGGGAAAGAAAGAGTTATTTCGTCTGACAGTCTTACATTTCACACTTCTATACATCCGGCCTGAGGGTAGAAGTGTGAACAGTCCATGGTGGGTGGGGTCTTTGAGGTGGAGGCAGCTCTCCTGTGGAGTTTTGGTGATCCTCTCAGCAGTCTTCACCACCCTCTGCAGGCGTTTGTGGTCCATAGCTGTAGCACTGCTGTACCACACAGTGATGCAGTTGGTCAGGATGCTCTAAATCATACAGCTGTAGAAGTTGCTGAGGATCTTGGGCGACATACCAAACTTCCTCAGCCTCCTCAGAAAGTACAATCGCTGTTGAGCCTTCCTAATCAGCTGTGTGGTGTTAAGTGTCCCTGTGAGGTCCTCACTTAATTATTAACCCCTCTTTCCACATGATATCATATGCTTTTTCAACATCAAAAAATACAGCCACTACACTCTATTTATTAACCTGAGCCTTCCTAATTTCATGTTCTAGATACAGAGCAGGATCTATAGTGCTTGTTCCTTTCCTAAATCCACTTTGATATCTCACCTTTGATTTCTAAATAATAAACTAACCTTTCTTTAATATTTTTTCCATAATTTTTCCTGCATGCGATGTTAGGGCTATTGGTCTATAACTCTGTGCCAAGCTCGGACCTTTACCTGGTTTACAAATAGGAAAAATTATGGATTCTTTCCATTGATTGAGCAATGATCCCTCTTCCCATAGCTTATTATACATTTTTAATATTATTTCCTTACTTCGATCACTAAGATTTTTTTAACATTAAGTAGCTTATTTGGTCTTTCCCTGGAGTTGTCTTTCCGGATTTCTTCAGTGCATTATTCAATTCTGTCACTGAAAACATCATATTAATTGTATTTCCATGTTCCTTTTCATCCTGAAGTGCTCCTATGTTTTTAGCTATTGTCCCTTCCCTTCCTCTTTTTTCCACATCTCTCAAATTACTTGTACTATGTACTTTAACCAAGTTCCTTGCTAATAATTCTGCTTTGTTCTTATTGTCTATTATTATATCTCTACCATCTTTCATTATCGGATATCCATATTCTTTCCTATTTCCAGACATTCTTTAATCATACCCCATACTCTATCTAATGGTGTATTTCTAGCTAGTGATTCACAATATTTCCTCCAATACTTTGCTTTATTATACTCCTCACGACAGCCCACTTTCACTTATAATCAATCAAATTTTGAAAACTCAGTGTTTTTTTTTTTTACAAAACTTTGAAAGCCTTATTTCGACTTTGTATTGCCTTAGTGCATTCTTGCGTCCACCATGGAACTAACTTTTCCTTTCTATTAAAACGTCTTTTTGGGATAGACTCTTTTGCTGTTCCTATTATAATTCCACTGATTTCAGAATTCAAGTCATTAATTGATTGATTCATATTTACAACTTTCAGTTTCTCCTCAATACTTTGAACTTACTCCAATCTGCTTCCTCAAATTTCCATCTCCCTTCTCTTTCATCCAGTTCTATATCACACTCTATTCCTATATTAACAGATATTGGGAAGTGATCACTTCCTAGAGTACTTCCCTTCAGTGCCTTCCATCTACTTTTTCCAGCCAGCGATTGTGAAACCAGTGTGATATCAATTGCTGTACCACTCACCAAATTCACCCTTGTGCCTGAACCATCATTTAAACATACCAGTTCCTTTTCATCCATTATTTCTTGTATAATACCTCCATTTGGGTCTTCTTGGTTCCCCCATATTGTTCTGTGTGCATTGAAGTCTCCACACCAGACTACTTTCCCTTGCCAATGCTGCAAAATTGATTCTAATTTTCCTTTCTCTACTGTAACTGTTTACAAGGATTATAGAAATTTATAATTTTCATACTTCCTTCTCTAGTCCATACTTCAATCACTACTATTTCTAACTCTTATACTGTCATTAGCAGCAGCACGGTGGTGTAGTGGTTAGTGCGGTTGCCTCACAGCAAGAAGGTCTGGGTTCGAGCCTCGTGGCCGGCGAGGGCCTTTTTGTGTGGAGCTTGCATGTTCTCCCCGTGTCCACGTGGGTTTCCTCCGGGTGCTCCGGTTTCCCCCACAGTCCAAAGACATGCAGGTTAGGTTAACTGGTGACTCTAAATTGACCATAGACGTGAGTGTGAATGGTTGTCTGTGTCTATGTGTCAGCCCTGTGATGACCTGGCAACTTGTCCAGGGTGTACCCCGCCTTTCACCTGTAGTCAGCTGGGATAGGCTCCAGCTTGCCTGCGACCCTGTAGAACAGGATAAAGCGGCTAGAGATAATGAGATGAGATACTGTCATTACTTGTCTGTATTTCATTCCTTGTCTGATAAATGTTGCACATTCTCCACCATTTCCATTGACCCTATCTTTGCATATGCTAGAATATCATTTAATATTAAAATCTAGAATTGGTTTGAGCCATGTTTCCTGTATGCATATCACATCTGGTTTTGTGTTTAATGAATTGATGTATCCTTTACACCAGGGCTATTCAATTAGTTTTCCATTTGGGCCACATTTCGAATCCAAGAACTTGAGGTGGGCCACAAATTTTCCGCGGTCACTAACAAGTGGTAATTTTTCAGTTTTCAAGTAGCCTACAAGGTCTATTATATTATATTATATTATATTATATTATATTATATTATATTATATTATATTATATTATATTATATTATATTATATTATATTTGATTTTTAGCCTTCATCTTAACATTGAATATTCAAAATGCACACAAACAACTCTCTTTCCCATCTCCTTTATTTAAAACAAACAAACAAAAAAATAGAACATTTATCTCAACATTTCTCATTGATATGCTTGTCAGGCTACTGATACTAAACAGAACACAGCTTTAGCCCACAGCTGCCGTTGACTTTAGTGAGAGAAGTGACATTTCTTGTTTTGCACAAGATCTGTGATGTTTGGTTCATAAGATGTCAATGCAATCCGAAGGCACTGGTGAAGTTTGCGGTTAATTAGGGTTCACCGAGAACTGTTCTTAATTGCGTTCACGTGTGAAAAGCTCGATTCGCAAGTGTATGTAGATCCAAACATACTGAGCACAAAGATTGCCACTTTCTTAATGTTGGGGAACTGGTGTGTGTTCACGTCACTCCAGAACTTGACTGGCCCATCATTGCGAAGTGCCACAGCCATGGTAGCAGATGACTGCATGTCAACAAGTTCAAGAATGAATTTACCCTCATCGATGGAAGGGACCGCTTGCTTTGCTCTGGCAGATAAGTCGCCTTCTTTTGCAGCGGTGAATGGGTCTCTGGCAAAGGCCACAACCTCCGTGGGCAGAGCAAGTCCATCCAGCCGACCAGCAAAATTTTCTTTAAGCTTCGCAATGAAATCCGTCATCACATCTGTGATTTGTGCCGGGGATGGGATGTATTCGTGGAGCGCCGGAAAATGTAGCATTCTGCCAGTTAGGTCAGTCACGAAAAGATCCAGCTTGACGGGGAATGCCCTCATCTGTTCCACAAGATCAATGACCATTTTATCTCTGCCTTGTAATGCCAAATTCAGGTCATTCAGATGCTTGAATATGTCATTTAGAAAGCAGACATCAGACATGAAAGTATCATCACTCATGCGATTCAGGTGGATATGTGCTTTTCTGTGCTTGCTGTTGCGCAGAAAAACTGTTATCTCCTCTCAGAGATAACAGAAGCTCTCCAGTGCTCGGCCTTTGGACAGCCACCGGACATCATTGTGCAAAAGGAGGTCATAATGCTCTGCATTCATTTCTGCCAACAGCTGACAAAACAAGTGATGTTGGAGGCTTGACGTGGATTGAATAAAGTTGATTATTGCCATCACATAATCGATTGCTTCTTTAAGGTCCCCGCTTAGCTTTGAACACAACACCGTCTGGTGCACAATGCAGTGTATATATCTCAAGTCAGGTGAGATAGCTGACCAACGCGCTGCCAACCCACTTTTTTTACCAGCCATGGATGGAGCCCCATCAGTCACAAGCATGCACACACGCTTCATGTCCAGATCGTTGTCGCAGAAAAAAGATGAAATTTTCTCAAAAATCACCTCGCCTGTTGTGTGTTCTTCCAACGGTAGTAGGCCGAGCAGCTCCTCTCGGAAGATCTTGCCATCATAAAAACGCACATATATGCACAATTGGGCTATATCAGTTCTATCTGTTGACTCGTCTACAGCTACAGACATCACATCAGCTTTCTTCAGATCATTTAGCAGCGTGTCAAATACTTGGGTAGCAAGCATTTCAACCCTACGACTGTTTGAAGTGTCTGACAGGGGGACGTTTTTAATAGATGACACCACATTTGTTTTAAATTTTCGTCACTTATCACCTCCTCCACCATGGCCAACATACAATCTTTCACCGTTTCGGAGTCAGTGAAGGGCATTTTATTTTTGGCCAAGATCCACGCTACGCGGAGAGATGCAGCTGTAGCTCGTTCTTGAGATGTGCACGCTCTCACCATGGTGGTGGTGCTCCGAGTGTAAGAAGCGACCAGGCTCTGTACTTTTGCAGCCCTCTCTGCAGATCCCTCCGGGAAGGTCAGGCGGAACGTTGGGTGTTTTTCGATGTGGTGTCTCCGAATATTGTAATCTTTTAGTACAGCAATACATTCGTTGCAAATCAAACACATTGGTTTGGCGTTGGCAGTCGGCAAAATGAACAAATATTTCTCGGTCCATGCTGGATTGAACCGACGATTCTCATCGTCAATTTTTCTCTTAAGTGTAGAGACAGACATGTTTCTTTCTTTTTCTTTTTTTTTTTACAACAATGGCGAGTTTAATATGCAGCACACATTGCTAGGGACGCTCAGTGTTGCTGCACACCACTCTTCACGCTCTCGCGACACATTGATTGAGAATGCATTCTAACTATTTGCATTTTACTGAGTTAACAGTAGCTGGGAAATAATAATAGTGCAAAATAACTATTATAACATCATCTATTTATTGATATTCAGTAAATTAAAATACATATATTAAGTTTTGGAGACTGGTGAATGGTATTTTACTTTTAAAGGTGAAGCATCACGTCGGCCGCATCCGGGCCGCGTCTGGGCCGCATCTGACCCGCGGGCCGCCAATTGAATAGGCCTGCTTTACACTCTTGTCCATTTGCTATCAGAATTCTAGCATTCCACTGAAAAATAAGCATTATGGTATGATTTGATGACTTCCCTCTGAGGTCCCTTCTCCTTGACACTAAGATCTGCATACATCTTTTCACAAGATGAGTCCTTTTTGTTCAAGAACTTTGCTGCTGCCTTCACCATAATTTTGATTTTTTCAGTTTTAGTCTTTGCTTGTTCTGAGCAGTTGATAACATAGTCTAGAAACAAAACCAATCTGTCCGTTGTGATTCCTGTTTGGTAGTTATCTGATAACCCTCCCTGTGTGCTTGCCTCCTTACCTTGGATTATACTTTCATTTTCTTCCCCTTCATTCACAATCTTCACTGCCTCTGCATAAGTTACTCTCCGTTCATTTCTTACTTGTTGAACCTCAACTGCCTGTTTCCTCACTATGCATCCTCCATATGCTGCTGTGTGATTTCCTCTGCAGTTACATTTTATTGCACCATTTCTCGCACATTACTAAGAGTAACTTTGTAGAGGTGTTTAAATTAGTGAAGGCAATGTCTGATGCTGTAGTATGCTCTGGCCCCATCCCAATGCGGGTGGCGATATAGCTTACAGCAGGTTATGGTTGCTGAACTGCTGGTTGTCCAGGTGGTGCTCTGAAAACAGTGTGGGCTTTATAGATAATTGGGCTAATTTTGAGGGCACTGTTGGCCTGTTAGGACAGGACGGTATCCATCCCACTCAGGAAGGTGCTGCTCTCATTTCCTGCAGCATAGGTCATAGTCTCAGAACAGGCCAAGTTAATTTCTGACAATCCAGAGCCAAGGCCAGGGAGCAGATGGACAGGCTAAACTGACTGTTTGCTAGCTGCACAGAGTCGTCACTCAGGGTCCACTACATTGAGACTGTGTCTGTTCCTCGAGCTCAACAAAAAAGTAGAAATATTCAGAGAGTTTGTTCCAGTAACCTAATGTCATGGTCCTACCTGTGGGCTTCTCTCTTCAGGTAACATCTCTGCTCAGCATTACCGGCCACGCCCGCACTCACTTCCTCTTATTATCTTTCAGTGACTGTCATTGGCTGTTGCCGATCACCTGCTCTCCCCCTGTGTGTATTTAAGCTGCAGTTCTCCCTAGCTCCTGTGTCAGATCGTCTGCAACTCTCAGCCTGATAACCTGCTCTGTGTTCCTACTACTCTGACTCCTGAAGATTTCCTGTTCTGTCTGACTCTGTCTGCTCTCCAGCTCCGGTAACCTGATCTGCCTTCTGTTCTGTCGACTCTGCCTCTTGCCTGCCCCTCCTGTACCTTCGCTTGATCTCCAGCTCGCTCAGTCCTACAGCCACACCTCTCTGACTACGCCTGGTCTCGTCTCATCTCTGAAGCTAAGCAGGGTCGGGCCTGGTCAGTACTTGGATGGGAGACCTTAGACGTCACTACCAGCCATCCCTGCCTCTCAGTTCTCCTGCCACTGGACTTCACCCACACACATTCTTCCAACTCCCCTTTCCCCTATTATCAATAAACTGTGGTTTGAGCGCATTTGATCTCCTGTCCTGTGACACCTAATCAATATAAAATTAGATCATGCTGCTGCCAGCACCTTTGATATTAAATATTAGATCTCTTACATCTAAAGCGCTAATGGTTAATGAACTTATTGCTGATCAGGAGTTTAATGTATTTTGTTTAACTGAAACATGGATTAAACCAAATGAATATATAGCATTAAATGAAGCGAGTCCTCCTGGATACAGTTATATACACCAGCCTCGTCTAACTGGCAGAGGAGGAGGCGTTGCAGTTATTTATGATTATATAGGTGTAACACAAAAACCTGGTCATAAATTTAATACATTTGAAGTTCTTCATACTCATATAATGTATGTAGTCTCGAAAAATAGGTCTACCCAGTTAATTCCATTACTTATTATTTACAGGCCCCTGGGGCCATATTCTGAGTTTCTTTCTGAATTTGCAGATTTTCTCTCAGATCTGTTTATTTCCTTAGACAAAGCTTTAGTTGTTGGAGATTTTAATATTCACTTCGATAACCCAGAAGACCCTTTGAAAACAGCATTTGTGTCCGTTTTAGATTCAGTAGGGATTAATCAGAATGTCATAGGACCGACCCATAATGGTGGTCACACCCTCGATCTAATACTAACATTTGGGTTAAACATAGAAAATATAGTCACACTTCCACAGTCTGAAGTTATCTCAGATCATTATCTCATCTCATTCAAAATATGTCTGAGTAATAATACCTCACCACGCTACTGTATTAAACGTACATTCACGTCAACTACTGCACAGAGCTTTATAAATGATCTCCCAGAGTTATCAACTTTGATTGGGTCACTGTCAGCCCCTGCAGAACTTGATCAGGCAACTGAATGCTTAGAGTCAACGTTCCGCCATACTTTAGATAATGTAGCTCTTAAAGGTCATAGGCAACAGTTTTCAATTCATGCACATTTGCAACTTTACCGGTATACGGTATGTTAAAAACTCCTCTGTAATTTTCTTCTGGTCCCAAGAAGTATTGTTAATAAGTAATAATTAAAATAAGTTAGCGCGGCTCGTGGCGAATTTCTGTCAGCTATTTCTGTGACCACTCGGCACGTGACGTCATTTAAGACAAACAAACTGCTTGAGTTGAGTCCACTTTCATTTATTTTCATTGCCGTTCAGCTTGATTTCCAGACGTGCGTTCAGGAGATTCCAAAGAAAAACCATGCCTTATTATTGTACAGTGAACTGTAACAACGGGACCAGTTCAGGAAGAAGTTTTTACCGTTTTCCAAAAGAGAAGAAGAGGTGGAGAGAGTGGATTGTGCGTGTGAAGTGAGAGGGTTGGCAGCCTGGTAGAGCTGTGCAATATATCATATTTTTATCACGATATCGATATTGGTGTCAAACGATATCAAAATTCATAATATCGATATGAAACGATTTTTTGTCATTTGTCGAAAGGGACGTGCACAATATTTCTACAATGGCAATAAAACAACAACATTGACATGACAGTAAGGTAAAACGAACCCTTCTGTCCCCTAAGGCACACCGTAGCCTTGCATACGTCATCCATTCTACTCCCGCGATATCTCCGCAACAGTAAAAAATCAGTTCTTCTGTTTTCATACGTGTCGGGTGATTTGATATATTGATTTCTTAATATGTTGTTTGATTTGCTTGCTAATAGTTATAATAATACAATTAACATATATTTACGTCATATTTTTGGATGTGGGACTGGGTAATGTAAAAATGGCATCTACGGAAGAAAACAAGCACAACAATATTAGCACATATCCAGCTTGCTAGCTGTGTTAGATGTGTTAAACCGTGTGGATTTAAGTGGAATAATTGCGAGTCGTCCTGTGGTCAAGGCAGCGTTTTAAGGTAAGGCAATTTGGTTATTAATGTTGCCCGCCGCGGCATGTTGGGTTCATTTGATTTTGACTTGTGCATCTGCAGCTCGCATCATGCTTTGAAGTAGGTTCTGCTAAGGACGGGTTTATTGCGCGATGTAGACGGACTCAGATGTAATTACATTGTTTTTAAAATTCCGTGCGCTTAAAACGGTGTCCCCCTGCTAATCATGTAGCCCTAATCATGTGTTGCTTTTACTTTTCTTAATGGCGAGTGAAATATCTCTGCAAATGGTATTTCAATGCTGACATGCCAAAAAGATAGCGGAGTCCACATTTGGAAGATGAAGGAAGAGAAGCCTATTTTCATGTATGTTAATTCTTAAGGACTTGTCTCTATATTGTGCGTGTTTAATGTTGGTGTCTTAACAACACACAAGCTTACGTTGTAGTGTGTGTGTGTGTGTGTGTGTGTGTGTGAGAGAGAGATTTTATCCTTGGCTGGCTACGAGCCAGTGTGGACGTTACGCAGTAATCACTGGTAATACCAGCGCTGGCTCCATCCTCTGTGATCGGAAATGTTGAGTGAGGAGAACGTGAGCCTTGTGCAGGCTATAGGACCTATGCAAAGTACGCGCTTGCATAGTAAATAGTTTAAGTAAAAGGCGTTTCAGGGTACAACGGGAAGGGTTGACAGGTAGCCTATGAGGCCTGTACTATAAAAATGTGGCCCGGTGCCTCAGGTGTTGATGATCAGGGCTTTAAAAAAAGGTGTATAAATATCGTTTTAAAAATCGCGATATCGATATTTACTGAAAAAATCGTGATATTGATTTTTTCCAATATCGAGCAGCCCTACAGCCTGGTAAATACGCCACTCTGTGCTCCGATCACTTCGAGGAGGATTCATTTTTGAATAATCCCCATCTGTTGGAGAGTTTAGGTGTCAGTGTTGGACAGAGAAGGCTCAAACCTGACGCTGTTCCAACAAAATTCGAGCACAAAAGCAAGCAGTCAAAGGAGAAACGGACCAGCAATGTTCAAGCAAAAAGGAGAAGATTGGAGGTAAACATTTTTACCTTTGCTTGCAATTTTTCAAGTAAAGAATCCTGAGGGATCCTGTACAATAATTGTGTAAATGAGACAAAAGGGATAATTTGTCATGGCTACCCGCCAGCATGCTGACTAACATGATAAATGTCTGTGTGTACTGTATGTCTGAACGCAAGTGTTCCTAATGAAGTGGCCACTAAGCTGAAGTTAATTTGTCACCGCTAAAGCCTAGGTCACAACTGGACATATGATTTTTTTGGCCGTGCGATTTTTGGCGTTTCCCAAATTGCTGTGGGGTTTTTTTGTTCGTAGAGAAAGACACACGTTGGCCGTAAATTTGTTTTGCAACCTGAAAAAAACGTAAGCGCCCGTAGAGTTTGTTTGACATGACAAAGAACCTCTGCGGCCAGTCTACGGCTCGAAAATCATCACGTCACACGCGCGCCCTCCGTGCGTTTCAGGCGCGCCCTCCGTGCGTTTCTTGCGTTTTTTGCACGTAGACTGGCCATAGGGGCACGTACGGCCGGTTGCGACCTAGGCTTATAATGATACCTATGGGCATGCCAACATGCTAATGGTTCACATGCCATTTGCATGCTAAATGTATGTGCGTGTTTATACAGACACACATGTTCTTAATAATGTGGCCATTAAGTTGATTAGTCACAGCTAACATACTAACCGCTAGCCTGCTAACATGACAATAGTTGACATGCTCAATGTATATGTCTGTGCATGTTTTTACACAAGTGTTCCTAATAAAGTGGCCACTAAGTTGAAGCTGATTTGCAATGGCTACCTACTAGCATGCTATTGACTAACATGATTAATGTTTGCATGTTTAGAGTAGGCTATAAATAGTATAATGCTTGTATTAATATTAGCAATAAATTATATTAGCAATATAAACGAATCCGCGTTCTATTATAGGGATTGTGTGTGCCCCTGTGCGCATCAGTGGGTAACCCCATTAAATGTCCTGGTATGTTATTATTGAACTGTTGAAAATTAGCCCTGTATGTTTCTCTCCAGCAAAAAAAAAAAAAAGTATATTTAGAAAGTGGTTAAATAAATGAACCTCCGAAACGTGTGCTTGGTTTGCAAGTAAACACAGAGTTGCTCCCGGTCTGTTTGGCTTAAATGACGTCACGACGACGGCCCCCTGGCGGTGAAAGTGCGCATGAGTGAGATGTAAACAAATCTTCGGAAATTGGGCAAAACAGGATATTTTAAGCATTTTATTCAATTTTAGGGTGCAAATTAGACACTAGGAAGATTGAATTTGCTTTTTGGGTCGTTCTTCTAGACAATAAAGTTGATATTTTACATTTCATCTCCGACCATTGCCTATGACCTTTAAAAGGAAAATAGTCAGAGACAAAAATTAGCACCCTGGTATAATGATGACACTCGCACTTTAAAACAGACCACTTGAAAGTTGGAACATAAATGGCGTCTGGAAGGAGAGCTTCCTGAAGTATAGAAAAGCTCTTAGTGCTGCTAAATCAACATATCTCTCCTCCTGAATAGAAGATAACAAAAATAATCAGAGATTCCTATTTAATACTGTAGCAAAATTAACCAGGAATAAGTCCACTATAGACACATGCACACCTGTAGTATGTAGTCGCAACGACTTCATTAATTTTTTTTAATGACAAAATTGAGAATATCCGACAAAAAATTCAAACTACTAATTTAAGGTCAGACAATGTAAGTGATCCTGTAGTTAACAACAATATAACTGTATCAGATCAGCAATTAGAATGTTTTACTCCCCTTAGAGAAATTTAATTACTTTCATTAATCTCCGCATCAAAATCCTCAACTTGCGTACTAGATCCCTTACCTACACGTCTATTCAAACAGATAATACCTGAAGTAATTGAACCGCTTCTAAAAATAATAAATTCTTCTCTTATGATTGGCTATGTACCCAAATCCTTTAAACTAGCAGTTATCAAACCCCTGATTAAAAAACCTGACCTTGATCCTCGTCAGCTGTTCAATTATCGGCCAATATCAAACCTCCCCTTTATCTCCAAGATCCTTGAAAAAGCTGTGGCACAGCAGTTATGCTTATATTTACATAGGAATAACATCCATGAAATGTCTCATTATCTCTAGCCGCTTTATCCTTCTACAGGGTCGCAGGCAAGCTGGAGCCTATCCCAGCTGACTATGGGCGAAAGGCGGGGTACACCCTGGACAAGTCGCCAGGTCATCACAGGGCTGACACTAGGGTTGCCACCTGTGTCTGACAAAAATCCTGGACATTTCGACCATCCAATCGACCTTTTTGCTTGTAAGCAACGGCGCCCTTCGCACATCTAACCCAAGACAAAAATCGCCCTTCTATGCTGAAATTGTATTGCTCTAATTAGTAAAAATGACGCTTTTGCTAGTTATTTGTTTAGTTAATTGCTTTACATAATATAGCAGGTCTTCATTATTTTGGTTTATTTCCAACAGTTTTTGGTTGTGGACACCTGGGGGCAGTAGTGGGCACAGGTAAAAGGGGAATACATACTGTAATTAAATTCTGCTTGTTTGCTTATGTGGAATAAAAATAAATAATCTAATTTTTCATTGTATCTAAGAATACCTGAATGTAACAATGTAAGGTGTAGTGTCAAACAGCTTACCTGATTGCTTAGAGTGTGGTGTGTGCTTTGCTTGTGCTTGCCTGTGCCTCTGCTGCTCTTGGCTAAACAAATACATAGGAGGACATGTAACTGATATAACTGGGCACATACAGGAGTATGTACTACACGACACTATTTCATTTAATTCACCTAAACCTTACCTAATCTTCCATTTATATTTGGTGTTTTTCTTTGCTGCTGCTATGAGTCCTGGCTGATTTTCAATGAATGTCTTGAACTCAGTACAGGACAACTGAAAGTTTAGCCTGACTTGAAGCTCAGCCTTCACCATTGCAACAGAGAGTCTGTTTCTTTTATCAGTCCAAGCATCCTCCATTGCCCCTTTTCCACCAAAGCAGTTCCAGGGCTGGTTCGGGGCCAGTGCTTAGTTTGGAACCGGGTTTTCTGTTTCCACTGACAAAGAACTGGCTCTGGGGCCAGAAAAAATGGTTCCAGGCTAGCACCAACTCTCTGCTGGGCCAGAGGAAAGAACCGCTTACGTCAGTGGGGGGGCGGAGTTGTTAAGACCAACAACAATAAAAAAGACCGCGAAAGATCGCCATTTTTAGGCGATGAGAAGCAGCAGCTCTACAAACGCGAAGTCATCCATTATTATTATTATTGTTGTTGTTGTTGCTGCTGCTTCTTCCGTGTTGTTTTTGCTTTGATATTCACGCCAAGGTTTATGCAAACGTAGCGCCGTAACTGACGTATACAGCGACGTAAGTGACATATACAGCGACGTAATGACGTATTCAGCGACGTAATGACGTGGCTCCGCTTAGCACGGTGAGCTTGGAAAAGCAAACTGGTTCTCAGCTGGCTCGCAAGTTGAAATACACATTTTGCCCATCATGTACAAAAAACCGGGACATTCAGTGTCCCGGATTTTTATTTTTTTTTTCCGGGACAATCAGGAAAAACCGGGACAGATGGCAACACTAGCTGACACATAGACAACCATTCACACCTACGGTCAATTTAGAGTCACCAGTTAACATAACCTGCATGTCTTTGGGGGAAACCGGAGCACCCGGAGGAAACCCACATGGGCAGAACATGCAAACTCCACACAGAAAGGCCCTCGCCAGCCCCGGGGCTCGAACCCAGGACCTTCTTGCTGTGAGGCGACAGCGCTAACCACTACACCACTGTGCCGCCCTCCATGAAATGTATCAGTCAGTATTTAGACCTCATCATAGCACAGAGACAGCTCTGGTTAAAGTAGGAAATTACCTATTGTTGGCGTCTGATCAGGGCTGTGTCTCGCTGCTTGTGTTGCTTGACTTTTGTGCAGCATTTGATACCATTGATCATTCTATTCTTCTGGATAGACTAGAAAATGTTGTGGGAGTTAAGGGAATGGCCCTCTCCTGGCTCAGATCTTATTTAACTGATCGCTTTCAGTGTGATGATGGTGATTTTTCTAGACATACTGAAGTAAAGTTTGGTGTTCCACAAGGTTCTGTCTTGGGTCCACTGCTTTTTTCTTTATATATGTTACCTCTGGGTGATATTATTCATAAACACTGTATTAGTTTCCACTGTTATGCTGATGACACACAGTTGTATGTTTCTGCAAAACCTGATGAGAGACACCAGCTTAATAGAATTGAGGAATGTGTAAAGGACATTAGACACTGGATGCTTATTCACTTCCTTCTGCTTAACTCCAACAAGACTGAAGTACTTGTACTAGGACCACATGCAGCTAGAAGTAGGTTTTCTGATTACACAGTAACTCTGGATGGCCTTTCTGTTTCTTCACGTGCAGCAGTAAAAGACCTCAGAGTGATTATTGACCCTAGTCTTTCATTCAAAACTCACATTGATAACATTACCTGGATAGCTTTTTTTCATCTCAGAAATATTGCTAAGATAAGAAATTTAATGTTACTACATGATGCAGAAAAACTAGTTCATGCTTTCGTTACCTCCAGGTTGGATTATTGTAATGCCTTACTGTCTGGATGTTCCAATAAGTGCATAAACAAGCTCCAGTTAGTTCAAAATGCAGCAGCAAGAGTCCTTAAAAGAACTAGAAAATATGAAAGACCCACAAAGCCCCACAGTTATGGAACAGCCTTCTAAGTAATGTTCAGGAATCAGACACAGTCTCAGCGTTTAAGTCTAGGCTGAAAACATAATCTGTTTAGTCAAGCCTTTTGTTAATGGTGTTTATGAGGTAAAGGATTAGATCTGGAGGGTCCTCAGACATCGAGTGTTTTGGTAAACTGGGATGTATGGATGCTGTCAGTCCCCCACTCGCTTGCTCACTCAAGTTTGTTAATGGTGTAGTGGCTGGCTGCTTTATGTTCCAGGGCTCCCTCATGCCTGTGTTACCTTCTGGCTCTCCCCTTTCAGTTATGCTGTCATAGTTAGTTTTGCCGGAGTTCCTGCTTGTACTCGGTGCAATATGTATACTGTTCCTACTTATTCATATGACATTGGGCATACCTAACAACCTGTGCCCCCCCAATCTGTCCCTCTGAGTTACATGTCGGTCCTGGGATCGAGATGCTGACCTCTTCTGCTCCTCAGACCTGCCTGATCCATCCTGGTGCCCTGTGTCTGTTTGGAGTCTCATCGCATCGCCCCTGTGGAGGACGGCCCCATGTGGACAGTTGAAAGTCACACTTGGAGGACACTCTGGACACTTACAGTAATGCTTTTATGGCTGAGGACTACAGTTGACATGCTAACTTTAGGACTGCAGTTGTCATGAACAGTTTTGCACTTAAGTTTCCATCAATGAAGAGTTTATAACATCAATGAAACTGACTTCATGTTAAAACTGTTAATGTTATAGTCATGTTGTCTGTTGTTGCCCAAATGAGGATGGGTTCCTTTTTGAGTCTGGTTCCTCACAAGGTTTCTTCTTTTGTAATTGTAATTGTAATTTATTTCATATCAGGGACAGTGCACAAAAAAACATTAATCTTGTACAACAAGATAATATGCTTTGTGCCAGGTTATAGCAGATTGCTACTTTCCGCCTGCAGTCCCTGGGCAGGTTGATGGAATAATGAATACAAAAAAAAAACAACACATATTAATAATAAAAACAAATAAAATTACAGAACACAGATTGTAAAACTAAACTACTATCTCCACCAACCATAACACACAGACGTTAACACACACATGCTGTACAAACACACACTCACCCAACACACAATCACCCACAACCACAACACATAAACATTAACATACACACACTCACCCAACATCCCCCCGCCCTCAGATACACCCCCCACACACACACATTTCATGGATGTGTACACTCCTGACTTGACACTAGCCAGCGCTTAACAAGATGTGAAAAAGTGTGTGGGCTTCTACAAGAAATAATTTCTGATGGCAGAGTATTCCACTCAGTCATGGCTCTTCATGTTATCTGAGGGAGTTTTTCCTTGCCACTGTCACCACAGGCTTGCTCATTGGGGATAGATTAGGGATAAAATTAACTCATGTTTTAAGTCGTTCAAATTCTGTAAAGCTGCTTTGTGACAATGTTTATTGTTAAAAGCGCTATACAAATAAACTTGACTTAACTTGACATTCTCCATATGCATGCTCCCCTCCACATCTTCCACATCTCTGCTTTCCTTTGCACACACTATCAATGTGGTCATACCTCTGACACTTACAGTGGTGCTTGAAAGTTTTGAACCCTTTAGAATTTTCAATATTTCTGCATAAATATGACCTAAAACATAATCAGATTTTCACACAAGTCCTAAAAGTAGATTAAGAGAACCCAGTTAAACAAATGAGACAAAACTATTATACTTGTTAATTTATCTATTGAGGAAAATGATCCAATATTACATGTCAGTGAGTGGCAAAAGTATGTGAACATCTAGGATTAGCAGTTAATTTGAAGGTGAAATTAGAGTCAGGTGCTTTCAATCAATGGGATGACAATCAGGTGTGAGGAGGCACCCTGTTTTATTTAAAGAACAGGGATCTATCAAAGTCTGATCTTCACTCATTGTTCCATCAATGATGGTAAGCTGTCCTGGCCCAGATGCAGCAAAACAGGCCCAAACCATGATACTACCACCACCATGTTTCACAGAGGGGATAAGGTTCTTACGCTGGAATGCAGTGTTTTCCTTTCTCCAAATATAACGCTTCTCATTTAAACCAAAAAAATTCTATTTTGGTCTCATCCATCCACAAAACATTTTTCCCATAGCCTTCTGGCTTGTCCACGTGATCTTTAGCAAACTGCAGATGAACAGTAATGTTCTTTTTGGAGAGCAGTAGCTTTCTCCTTGCAACCCTGCCATGCACACTATTGTTGTTCAGTGTTCTCCTGATGGTGGACTCATGAACATTCACATTAGCCAATGTGAGAGAAGCCTTCAGTTGCTTAGAAGTTACCCTGGGGTCCTTTGTGACTTCACCGACTATTATACGCCTTGCTCTTGGAGTGATCTTTTTTGGTCGACCACTCCTGGGGAGGGTAACAATGGTCTTGAATTTCCTCCATTTGTACACAATCTGTCTGACTGTGGATTGGTGGAGTCCAAATTATTTAAAGATGGTTTTGTAACCTTTTCCAGCCTGATCAGCATCAACAATGCTTTTTCTGAGGTCCTCAGAAATCTCCTTTGTTTGTGCCAGGATAGACTTCCACAAACATGTGTTATGAAGATCAGACTTTAATACAGGGGTGTCAAACTCAATTGCACCAGGGGCCAAAATTCAAAGGACCCTTTAGGTCGCGGGCCGAACAGGATAAACATTTATTGAACGCACTAAAAATAAATATGTTCTGAGCAGACAGAAATATTATTTCACAATAAACTTAAACTTTATTCAACTTAAATGCTTTGCTCTCGAAATATATCTCTTGTCAAAATTATAAAAGTTACAACTATGAAAATGCTGCAAAAACATCGTAAAATGAAATCAAAATCGTGCATTTCCACTATTAAAAAATTAAATCAGAATTTCCGTTTCCCTCAAAATCACCATTTTAGAAAAATAAACTTCAAATATCTTTAAATATTTCTGGTCTCCATAAAAATGTTAAACAATACAAAATCAAAACATGAGCATGGTCCAAAAGCCCTGAAAAATAAACAAAATGTGTGCTTTCATTCACTTTTCAGTTTTAACATTCAGTTGTCAACATTCAGTTGTCTTTGCTCTTATGCTGTTTTGTCAGAGCCGGATACTTGGCATCTCTTCTTGCTCACAATTTCGTTCAGGTTTGGTGTAAGGCTCTGTATTGTGGAGATTCTCACAATGGACTGTAGGTGTTCATCAGGGAGACGACTTCGGTGTGCCGATTTGTTAATTTTCATCACTGAGAACAACTTCTCACAGAGATGTGTGCTGCCAAACATGCACAGGGTTCGAGCCACATGTAGACGGAGCTGAGGCATTGTTTCAGGAATGGAGCAAATAAACTGTACATGCCCTGCAGTCTCGTATTTAGCCTTTAGTGTCCCATTACACTGCAGCTCTATCAGCTCCATCTGAATCTGTCCAGGTGCAGTTGCCACGTCAACGGCAAATGGGTTGCAAAGTAGCTCGAAGTTGCTTTTTTGTGCTTCGAAGTCTCGAAAGCGCCGCGAGAACTCAGTGCGCAGTGCGCTCAGCTTATCAGCAAAGTGTGCATTAGGGAATATCGACGCACCAACTTGGTTCGACAACAGCACTTGGCAACAGGGAAAATGAGGCAAGTTGCACTGCTGCATCTCTGTCTCCCATAAGAGCAGCTTCACTTGAAATGCCTTCACAGCATCATACATGTCAATGATAATGCAATCACGTCCCTGGAGCATTAGGTTCAAGTCGTTGAGATGGCCCGTTATGTCAGCTAGAAACACCAACTCGCATTTCCATTTCTCGTCCCGCAACACTGTGCAGTCTTTCCCCTTACTGTCCATGAACTGACAAATGTCCTTGTGTAGATCGAAAACTCTTTGGAGAATCTTTCCTTGACTCAGCCAGCGCACCTCTGTATGATAAGGAATGTCGGTAAACGCTGAATCAATTTCTCACAGGAAAGACTGAAACTGCCGGCGGTTCAAACCTTTAGCTCGAATGAAGTTCACGGTTTGTGTTACAGTGCTCATCACTTCTTCCATTTTTAACACTTTACAACACAGCGTTTCTTGGTGTATGAGGCAGTGATATGCTGTCAACTCACCGGTGCAGTTCTCCTGCATCTTTACTCGCATCCTTCCCACGAGCCCACTTTTTTCACCGCACATTGCCGGTGCTCCATCGGTTGTAAGTCCAACAAGTTTGTCCCAGGGAAGTTTCATGTCGGTTACACTTTCACATACATTTTCAAAAATGTCTTTTCCTGTCATTGTCCCGTGCATTGATTTAATGTCCAATAATTCCTCTGTAACAGTCAAGTCGGAGTCCACGCCACGGATGAAAATGGCTAGCTGGGCTGTGTCAGTAATGTCAGTACTCTCATCAACAGCAAGAGAATATGCAACGAAGTCTTTGCTCCTTTCAGTCAACTGTGTTCTTAAATCCGTGGCCATCTCACAAATCCGATCAGCAACTGTATTTCTACTCAGGCTTACATTTGCCAACACCTGCTTTTTGTCTGGACACAAAACGTCACACACCTTCAGCATACAGTTCTTCAGGAACTCTCCCTCAGTAAATGGCCGGCCAGCTTTGGCTATCTCTTCTGCCACGATATAGCTTGCTTTCACAGCAGCTTCATTTTGTGTTTTAGCTCTGGTGAAAAACGTCTGCTGAGATGACAGATTCTTTTTTAGCTCCTCTACTTTCTGTAGCTTCTGGTCAGCATTTAGGTTTTTCAGCTTGTCCTGATGTCTCGTCTCGAAGTGCCTTCTTAGATTAAATACCTTCAGTACAGCCACATTGGCTCCACAAATAAGACACATGGGTTTGCCAGCAATGTCAGTAAACATATACTCAGCCTCCCATCTGTTTTGAAAGGCTCTATTTTCTGAATCAACTTTTCTTTTCGCCATTGTCAAAGGCTAGCTTTACAGACAGTAACCATAGAGACAGTAACAGACGCTTGACTTGAATAATGCGGGAATGTTGATGTGCTGCATTATGGGACATGCAGTTTGTGTGTTATCAGCGCATCATATCACCGGGCCATTAATAGCGATAATGTAAAATGGTCTCGCGGGCCGGATATAATTGTTTGGCAGGCCTTAAATGGCCCGCGGGCCTTGAGTTTGACACATGTGCTTTAATAGATCCCTGTTCTTTAAATAAAACAGGGTGCCCACTCACACCTGATTGTCATCCCATTGATTGAAAACACCTGACTTTCATTTCACCTTCAAATTAACTGCTAAACCTAGAGGTTCACATACTTTTGCCACTCACAGATATGTAATATTGGATCATTTTCCTCAATAAATAAATGACCAAGTATAATATTTTTGTCTCATTTGTTTAACTGGGTTCTCTTTATCTACTTTTAGGACTTGTGTGAAAATCTGATGATGTTTTAGGTCATATTTATGCAGAAATATTGAAAATTCTAAAGGGTTCACAAACTTTCAAGCACCACTGTAACTAGGGTTACAGTGGGGTTCTAATCCTCTGGTAACCGCGAGAGTTTGACTTCCCACTCACATCTGTATTGTAGCATGCCTTGCCAGATGGCATTGGGTACTATTTTTATGATGATTTTTGGTATGACCCAACCGCAAGTCAAACTCACGATCTTCTGATCAAAAGGTGGACATACTAACCACTCAGCTAACTTGTGGTTCAGGTCAAAGACATATGGTTAGGTTAACATGGGGCGGCCATGGGCTGACGTGCCCTTGAGCAAGGTACCTAACCCCCAACTGCTCCCCGGGTGCTGTAGCATAGCTGCCCACTGCTCTAGGTATAATACTGTATGTGTGTGTGTTCATTGCTCACTTGTGTGCGCATGTGTTTGTTCACTGCTTCAGGTGGCTTAAATGCAGAGGACAAATTTCATTGTGCTTGAGTGTGCATGTGACAAATAAAGGCTTCTTCTTTCTACAGAAAAATATATTTAAAGGTTTTATAATTTCTCTCTCTCTCTCTCTCTCTGTTTCTCTCTCACTACAAATGTATTTTTCTCTTATCTGAGTGTTCTCTAGTACCTGTCAGCTTGTTACCATTTAAATTGTTATTTTCAGGACAAAGTGACAGATACATCGTTCTTGTGATGACTCCTTATTATGTGTCTAAACAGATGCAGTGAAGCAAATAATGTTAATTATACTGGTGCAAGGTGCCATAAGCTAGTTGACTTATAATAGTTTATGTCTCTAAATCCAGCCACAAATCAATTTTAATTAAATACTTCAGGAATAAAGGGGACTTGGGTTGAAAAAAAAAAGCCATTTATACAAATTTTACCTCTCCTCAAATGTCGCTGCTTATCCAAGACATTTGTAATCTGATGCTTGACCAAAGAAAACAATACGAAGTATTACTAAACTATTTACAAATAAAATTGATTTGGGATTAAAAAGGGATGGTGATAATAACAGACAACAGATAATGTTTTAACTACTGTTTAAAACATTTCCCCATTTTTACAATTAAAACTTCCCTAACTTATGAAGGTCAACAGACTTCTCCCTCATTTGGTTTGTGGATCTGTTTCGACTTCAATCTGACCGTCACTACAGTCTAAAAAAGGAATGATCACCTTCGTTCTGCCTATTACCGAGACCATGTCAACAAAGTCATGTCCATGACCTCCAGAAGCAGAATGACTCGCGTTATAAATAGCAGAGATTGCTCCTGGTTCAGTCTCTCACCTTGATCACCTCGTACGAGACCCTAAGTAAGAGACCCGTAAGGTAAGAAATCCTGATTTCTTTGCTTCACATTCCACTAATTCATTACCTGCGTGGTACGGGTGCCTTGTGTCCCCGAGGATTGTTGTGGTTTGTGTATTTCTGAGCTACGTGCTTAGCTTAATTTGCCGGTAGGCTGTAAGCTTGTTTTTTCAGGTATCCTTTTTGTTTGACGTTATATGCGCTAGATTTCTGGGTAATCTGAGTTTGTTACCACTGTGTGCCTATACCGCTGTTCACAGCCGTGGGCTTAGTGCAAGCCCACTAAGTGTGTTCGCACGCTGGTGTGGGCCGCCATAATACCTATATTCTGTGTTTTTTACTGCTGTTGTCACTGCTGCTGTTACAGGCCACCTAGCGCTATACTTGTTTGAATTTGTAATATACTCTTGCTATTGTGTTGTGCCTTTTTTTTGTTGTTGTTCACTGGTGTAGCCTGTTTGCATGCTGTGCAGGCCTCGGCAGTGTTCCCGTGCCACACCCTATATCCCTGTCTGCAGCTGGTGGGGCTAGTGTGCGCCCGCTAAGTGCATTCGTGCGCTGGTGCGGGCCATCATAATACTGTGTGCTGTGTTTTTCCTGTTTCCATCAGGTGCAGGCCATGACAGTGCTCCTCTGCGACGCCTCCTCTGCCACGCCCTATGCCTCTGTTCGCAGCTGGTGGGGCTAGTGTGCCCCCGCTAAGTGCATTTGTGCGCTGGTGCGGTCCACCATCGTGATCCTGTGGCATACCCTATACCGCTGTTCACAGCCGGTGGGGCTAGTGTGCACCCGCTAAGTGCATTCGTGCGCTGGTGCGGGCCATCATAATACTGTGTGCTGTGCTTTTCCTATTTTCATCAGGTGCATTCAGGTGCAGACTGTGACAGTGCTCCTCTGCCACGCCCTATATCCCTGTTCGCAGCTGGTGGGGCTAGTGTGCACCCGCTAAGTGCATTCGTGCACTGGTGCGGGCCACCATCGTGATCCTGTGGCATACCCTATACCAGCCTTTCTCAACCAGGGTGCCATCTGGCTTTGTTAGGGGTGCCATCAAAAAATTATATATTCTAACATTGAAATAAATAAAATGAATTTAAATTCCAAAAAATAATAGTTACACTAATGCAGATCATCGCCTCCTCATGCATCATCAAAATTTGTCTCACGGCCCCCTTTCCCATGTCACAATGTCACTGCCAGAGTCAGCGTATGGTCAGCGTGACCACGTATATTTTACATGGGGGTGCCTTGAGAATTTGCATACTTCTGAAGGGTGCCATGACTGAAAAAAGGTTGAGAAACGCTGCCCTATACCGCTGTTCGCAGCCGGTGGGGCTAAGTGCATTCACGCACTGGTGCGGGACACCATAATACCTTGGTGGACTACTCGAGGATGACTCCAGACTTCAGACCGCCTAGGCCTCTGTGTGGCTATGATGGCTTCCCACTACTGCAGGATTTGCAGGGCCTCAATGAGTTCCAGAGATGGGCACAGGGAGTGTCCAATGTGCCTTGGAGCTGCCCACATGCTGGAGGACGTGGACAACCCCTGCAGTGCGGCCTCCGACCTCTCCAGGGGGGAAAGACAGCGCCGGGCCAGCCAGGTGGGCAGCCATGTGCGCGAGAGCCGGAGAGAGAGGCAATGCTCCCCCGACCAGCTGTCCCTCTCCAGTAAGCATGGGCATAAGCACAGACGCAAGCATTCACGTGACCGGCAGTGGGAGTCCCCCCACAGGCCTGCCCAAAGAGAGGTGCCCAGACCTGCTAAGTGCCCTGCCTCAGCTACGGTGACGGAGAGTGGTAACGCGGAGTCGCTCCAGATCCTCTCGGTTCTCCAGGCTCTGTCACAGAGGATGGACAGGCTGAAAGGTCACCAGGGCTCGTCATCTACTTCCCTGCCCCTGGGCCAGGGGGGTACCCTCTCATCCAGGCCTGAGAGCTATGGTGAGGAGGATGGGCGGGGCGATGTGGATGTGCTATCCCTCTACGCTCCCCACACAGCGACGGACAACACAACAGGTGGGGACAGCCTCGGGGGAGACCTGCATTCTGGCTCTGCAGAGCCGGCTGACGGGGACTGAAGAGGCCCCTGTCAGCTCCCTGGTGTCACGGGTGCTGAGTGCTGCCAAGGTCCTGGGCCTTCAGGCACCTGCACCGGCCCCAGCTCCTTTGGGAGGAGTTTGGGAGGGCGTCTCTCACGCTACCCCACCACCTCCTATACCTGTGGGAGATGATTACGCAGCAATGCTCAAGTCAACATGGGGTAAGTCGTTGCAATGCCTCCGCTTTCATGCAGGCTGCCACCAGCTGGCAACAGCTGGTTACCCGGTTGAGACTGGACTGGGGGACATGCCACCAGTTGAGCCATCAATGGCCGCATTGATGTCCCTGGGCCTTGCCCGCGTATCCCCCAATCCACATTGCTCTCGTAAGGAGTATGCCAAGATGGAATGCCTGGCCACTTGCTCTTTTAATGCATCGGCATGAGCGGCCCAAATGGGTAACACTCTAGCCATCACCCTAGCGGCTCTATGGAAGACACTGAGCCCAGATGATCAGGATGCCAGGGCCCTGGTGGACGCAGCTCTTTCTTCCCACTCCCAGCTGACACAAGACGTGGAGGATGCTATGCCCTCTGTGGTGCTGTGCCGCAGACAGGTTTGGCTGGTGCAAACCTCCCTGCCGGAAGCCATCAAGCAGGAGCTGCTGAGCCTCCCTGTGGCACCTGGGCACGTCTTTCACCCAGGATCCCAGGAGGTGCTTGATCATGCTGAGCGCACTGTGGCATCTAGGGAAGCTGTCCAGCATGTGTGCCATAAGTCGGCTTCAACTGCCAGCCAGGCGCCTATGGGTAGGTATAGGCTGCGGCAGCCCACCCGGCCTCCGCCGGCAGGCAATGACCCAGTGGCCCCATGGGACTGGTGATTTCATGCATCCGACCGAAGTACAGCCCCAAATCCCCGACCCAGGGGAAGAAGAGGACTGCAGCGGGGCACAGGCAGGGGTGCAGGCCGCGGCAGTGGTCCTGCATAGGAGTCTTGGGTCGCCCATCGATTGTCCTTCCCAGCTGTCACGGACCTCCTGGGAGGGGATTGCGCCAGACCCTTGGGTCATGGCTACGATGTCTCGCGGCTACCGATTGCAATTTCGACGGCGATCCCCTATGTTTTCAGGAGTCAGGGTAACATCCGTACTCATCAAGGAGGTTCAGGGTAACATCAAAGACCTGGCTTTGATGTCCGTACTCATCAAGGAGGTTCAAGAGTTACTTCTAAAAGGGGCTATCTCAGAAGTACCACCCAGCGCACAGCTCACTGGGTTCTACTCCAAGTATTTTATTGTTCCCAAAAAAGATGGCGGTCATCGGCCTGTTCTCGACCTCAGGCCCTTGAACCGATATCTCAAGGTGCTGCCTTTCAAGATGGTCCACACAAGAGTGGTGATGCAGTCCATCTGGCAAGGGGAGTGGTTCACATCTCTGGACCTAAATGACTCATATTTCCACATCCCAATCTGCCCAGAATACAGGCCCTTCCTGCACTTTGCCTTCCAAGGCAAGGTGTTCCAGTTCCAGGTCCTTCCTTTTGGCCTTTCCCTGGCCCCAAGGGTTTTTACTCACATGGTGTCAGCCGCGCTGTCCCCCCTCCAGGCTCAAGGTCTGAAAATCCTACACTACCTGGACGATTGGCTCATCTGCACCCCCCTCCCGTGAGCAGGTAGTGTGCGACACAGACACAGTTCTGGCCCACATCCAATCCTTGGGCTTCACTGTTAACCACAAGAAGAGCAATCTGCAATCCTGCCAACAGGTGGAATTCCTTGGCATCTTCCTCGACTCAGTCGGCATGACGGCATCTCTCACTCCACGGAGAGTGGACAGCTTGATTGAAATGCTGAAGTATTTCCGCTTGGGCACTCTTGTTATGGCTCACAGAGTCCAGAAGCTGCTGGGTTTGATGACTGTGGCAGCAGCAGTAATTCCTCTTGGCCTGCTGAGGGCACGCCCCCTGCAGTGCTGGTTCAATACTTTCCATCTCCATCAGAAAGACGACAGGCAGGTGAGGCTGCATGTGTCTTGGGCTTGCATCCAAGCTCTATGTCCTTGGAGGGACCAGGAGTTCCTGCTCCGAGGTGTCCCACTGGGGGGGCCTTCCCCACAGGAGACAGGTCATCTCTTCGGACGCGTCCCTGACAGGCTTGGGAGCTGTCTGGGAAGGACGGTCAGTGAGGGGCATGTGGCAACCCCCGTGGATGTTGGAGCACATAAACATCCTCAAACTGAAGGCCGTCCATCTCGCTCTTCGAAGATTCCTGCCGGTGTTGCAATACCAACATGTTCTTGTGAGAACAGACAGCACCTCGGCGGTGTATCATGTGAATCACCAAGGGGACATGAGGTCCTGGTGGTGCCTCCAGGTGGCAGAGGAGTTGCTGACATGGGCATGGCCACGACTCTCTTCACTGAGGGCAGTGTACATCCAGAGTGTGGAGAACAGAGTGGCCGACATTCTCTCCAGGACGGGGCCACTCCCGGGAGAATGGAGACTGAACACGGACGTCATCAGCCAGATCTGGATGCGATATGGTGTTGCACAAGTGGATCTCTTTGTGTCAGCAGAGACAACACACTGCCCGGAATGGTACTCCCTCACGGGGCAGGGGGGCAGTCTGGGTCTAGATGCTCTGTCACAAGAATGGCCAACAAGCTTGTTGTATGCTTTTCCTCCACTCCCTCTCATAGCTCAGGTCCTCCAGAGGATCAGAGAGGGCCAACACTTACTCCTGCTGGTTGCTCCACGGTGGCCGTCGAGGCCTTGGTTCCTGGACCTGCTCTGGCTGCTGCAGGGTCAGCCATGACAGTTACCATACAGAGCGGATCTTCTGTCACAGGCGGATGGGCAGATCTGGTATCCGAACCCAGGTGCCATGGGTTTGGCCCCTGCAGAGTCCATCACTGAGCGGCTAGATGAGTCTGTTCAAGAGACACTCGATAACGCCAGGGCTCCATCTACTAGAGCTTGCTATGCACTCAGATGGAGGATCTTTTCAGATTGGGATTGGTGTGCCGGCATGGGTCTTGAGCCAGTAGTTTGCCCTGTGTCACATGTTTTATGCTTCTTGCAGTCCCATTTGGATCAAGGCAAGGCAGTCAGTACAATAAAGGTCTATGCTTCGGCCATTTCAGCCGTTCACCAGGGTACAGACAACAGACTCCTGGGTAGGCATCCTTTGATTGGCCAGTTCTTGAAGGGAGCCCGCTGGTTGAGTCCAGGTCTCACCTTGCGGGCGCCGAGCTGGGATCTGCCCACAGTCTTAACATTGCTCACTGAAGGTCCGTATGAGCCTATTTCAGATGCAGATTTGCGATCTTTGTCCCTTAAGACTGTTTTTCTCTTGGCTCTCTGTTCAGCAAAGTGGGTCGGAGAGCTGTGTGCTCTCTCCATTAGCGACAACTGTCTAAGGTGGCAGGCAGGAGGCACTGGAATGTCGCTTTGGCCAAATCCAGGTTTTCTGACAAAGGTTCTTAATCAGCAGTCCATCAACCAGGTTCTGGAGGTGTTCCAATTCCAGCCTTCCTCTGCCTCACAGGCAGAGCAGGACAAGTTGCTCACTTTGTGCCCAGTCAGGGCCTTGAGGACTTATCTGGCCCATACACAGTTCTTGAGGAGAACGCACTCTCAACTTTTTGTCTGTTATGGGGCGGCGAAGTGCGGGCTGCCGCTTTCCAAACAGAGGCTGTCTCATTGGCTGGTGGAGGTTCTTTCACATGCTTACAGGGCTCAGGGGATACCAGTCCCTTCAGGTACGAGGGCTCACTCTACCAGAAGTGTAGCTATGTTTTGGGCTGCCCTTAGGGGTGTGCCAGCAGGCAATATCTGTGCAGCGGCTTCATGGGCTACGGCATGCACTTTTACCAGATTTTACAGGGTGGACGTAACTCGCCCAGCTCCGGTCGGTGACACCGCCCTCATGTCTGTGACCGAGCGAGGTTCTAATGATTAATTCTGGGTTCCTCGCAACTCTTTTGGTATGTGTCATCCCTTTTTTAGACCGTAGTGATGGTCAGAGCGAGGTCGAAACAGATCGTAAGTTACGAATGTAACTATGGATCTGTGAGACTGAGGGATGACCGTCACTATCCTTGTCGCTCGGACCATCCTGAGGCGCTCAAGGTAGGAGACTGAACCGGGAGCAATCTCTGCTATTTATAATGCGAGTCATTCTGCTTCCGGAGGTCATGGACATGACTTTGTTGACATATGGTCTCGGTGATAGGCAGAATGAAGGTGATCATTCCTTTTTTAGACCGTAGTGATGGTCATCCCTCGGTCTCACAGATCCATGGTTACCTTCGTAACTTACATTCTGTTATCTTTCCCATATTGATAGATGACTCAGGGAATTTGGCCTCTGTGTCACCTCATATTTGTTCCCCAGTTAATCAGGAAGTTATGGATTACAGCTTGAAAGTTCCTACACACTCCAATCAACTCAAAAAATTACAATAAAAATGGGAAAGATTTACAGTTTCCCATTTATATTTTTCACTATCACTATGTAATGCCAGTTATATTGTGTTCACTATCATTTCCAGGGGTGTCAATAATAGTGGCGCAAGTGTTTTTGTTGAAAATAATTACTTCTTGATGAGGGATTTGTTTTTCTCTGAATAAATTAATTTCAGTTAATGGTTGGAATTTTCTCTTTTTTTCACTGTGAAAAGTAGTGACTTCACCAAAAGGTGGATTTTTTTTCTAACCTTTTTAATTAACCTTTAATTGTGAAGGGCACACACACACACTTCGACGTATATGTGGACACGAGTATTTTTCATATGACCTACATCCAGGACATGGAGAACCAAAACCATGATATAAATCTCTATATGTCACTCGTGAGGAAATCGATGAATTGTTTTGATAAATTTGGGTACTTTTTGTTTGTGAATGTGTCTGTATAATAAAAAGAATATTGCACATTGGCTTGAAGATAGGGCGTCATGGTGGTGTAGTGGTTATCACTGTCACCTCACAGCAAGAAGGTTCTGGGTTTGAAGGTCCGGGCTTTTCTGTGTGGAGTTTGCAGATTCTCCCCATGCCTATGTGGGTGTGCTCTGGTTTCCCACACAGTCCAAAGACATGCAGGTTAGGTTAATTGGTGGCTCTAAAATGACTGTAGGTGTGAATGTGAATGGTTGTTTGTCTCTGTGTCAGCTCTGTGATGATCTGGCAACTTGTCCAGGGTGTACCCTGCCTCTCGCCCATAGTCAGCTGGGATAGGCTCCAGCTTGCCTGTGACCCTGTAGAACAGGATATATATATATATATATATATATATATATATATATATATATATATATATGGGTGTGAGACACTGTGGCTTGTAGGGCTCTCCAGGTATCCGTCTAACCATTAAGATGACCAGGTGATGGGGAAAGCTGAAATTTGGACTCATCAAAGAAGATGACTACTTCAGTCCTCTACGGTCCAATCCTTATGGTCTTTAGCAAACCTCAGCCTGTCTCTACTTCTCATTTAGAAGGGCTATATTTTTCTATCTTTCCATGACTTCAACCCCGCCTGGAGGAGCCTGTTTTGAACCTTCCTTACCATGCACTTAACCCCAGCTGCCATTTGCCATTTTTTTTGTAGATCACTTGATGTCATCCTATGGTTGTTGAATGACATTCAAAGAAGTTGATGATCATCCCAGTCAGTGGAGAGTTGTTTTCACACTCTGCCAATCTGTAATTTTGTTGTCCCCAGTGTCTGCTGCTTGACCTTGGTCTTATGAACTGCTGTCTTTGACATTTTGAGGATAGAAGCAACATGATCCTCACCATATCCCTCTGCCAGTAAAGCCAGAACTGAACCCTTCTTTTTTCTCATCTAGAACTTTTCTTTTTAACTCTTTTGGCATGATGAATAGATATTTTTGTATTCCAATTAAATTTAAGGTACACTGTTTTTTCATCCAAACTGCTCATATTGCAAGAAGATAGTGATGACTACAGCAGTGGTTTTTAATACTCTTCCTCACTAAATAAGATTTGGTTCAGGCAATCACCTAATCAGTACCTCATTAAATAAAATGAGGTGCACTTGTGTTGGAATTCCGGCAGACACTGGAATGAAATGACTGCCATACACAAAGATGCTGATTTTAAGAAAAATCTGAAGTGGTCTCTATTTTTTTCTAGAGCTGGAAATATACACCTCTTTCTAGGTGATCGTGGTCACCAGGCACATCACATAGAGAACCTGCTCTGATTAACTGCATTTTTTTTTTTTTTTAATTCAAAGCAAAGCGTCTTGGTGTCTATATCCATTTGTATCCAGTTTAATAAATGAGGCCTGATAAACTTTTTAGCTGCATTCACCTTTAAGCTCCAGTCCAACACTGAAGAAGACACCAATCATACCTTGTCGAAGTATACATTTGGGCAAAGTGAAAATAAGGAAATTAGAATTTATGTCAAACTACATGGTATGAAGTCCTTTTACCCCTCACAGCACTGACTGCTTTACATATAAGAAGTGGATTGAGCATGTGTTGAGGCCTTATTTTTCTGCATGTAATGGGCATGCATGCATTGTTTTTTTTTTTTTTTCATTTTCATTTTTCATTTCATTTTTCATTGTATTCTTTTCAGTTGTCCTCATTTGTGTCAGAAAAAAAAATTCTGTAGTACAGAGCATTCACCAAACCAGTCTCTGTGACCTAGTGACTACTATTGAGAGCTGCTAAAAAATCCAGCCATTATTGCCGCTTTTCCACTACAAACGCGGCTGAGTCGGGCTGAGCCGTGCCGTGCTGAGTCGTGCCATGCTGAGTCGAGCTGAGCGGGGCTGTTGAAGTTGCATTTCGACTACAACCGCGCTGAACCGTGCTGGCTGGAAGTGGGTGGACACACTGGGTGGAGTTAGCGAAAGTGGGTGGACGTCAGGTGATGTCGTTAAGCAGCGCAAACAGTGACATCAGTGATCTTTTAAGCGGTAGTCTCACGACCCGAATAGTAAACAATAAACATGGAGGACATGGAGTCGTTAGTGTTGCTGGTCTTGGTGCTGTGGCTTGTTGTCACCGACAACGCGGACAGATACTGGCAAGAGCGTATAGATGAGGCGAGGCACATAAGGCTTCAGAAATTCTCGTAATTCGTAATTATTCTCCTTCCGGATTTGCGGTGTTTACAGATCCCAGCGCGCTCGCGGGGCGTGTGTGGGCATGTGAGGACACTCCTCCTCACCAATCAGTGCACAGGGGAGTGTCTGCTCACACCCCCAGCCTCACTCGGCATGGCTTGGCTCGCTTCAGCCCCACTCCAAAACCGTGCGAGTTTTAGGGGCTAAGCAGGGCTGAAACGAGCTGAGTCGTGCTGGTTTTTGGTAGTCGAAACGCGAGCCGTGTCGGGCTGAAGTGAGCTGAAGCGAGCTGAAGTGAGCTGAAAAAGGGTAGTGGAAAAGGGCCATATCTGTAGCCGCTTATCCTGTACAGAATTGCAGACAAGCTGGAGCCTATCCCAGCTGACTATGGGCGAGAGGTGGGATACACCCTGGACAAGTCGTCAGGTCATCGCAGGGCTAACACATAGAGACAAACAACCATTCACACTCACATTCACACCTACGGTCAATTTAGAGCCACCAGTTAGCCTAACCTACATGCCTTTGGACTGTGGGGGAAACCAGAGCACCCGGAGGAAACCCATGCAGACATGGAGAGAACATGCAAACTCCACACAGAAAGGCCCTTGTTGGCCAATGGGCTCAGACTTAGGACCTTCTTGCTGTGAGGTGACAGTGCTAACCACTACACCACCATGCTGCTCTGTTAATAAATATTAGAGTTAACTCACTGATATAAAACTGTGATTTTTCTTAGATCCAACATGCCAGACTGCGACCCTGTAGAATAGGATAAAGTGGCTAGAGATAATGAGAACATGCCAGAGTTATGAAAAAAATCAACACCTTCTGACCAGTTAAAATGGAGAATTCAGTAATGCCGTGGTTAAAAAGGCTTTAAAGCACTTTTTTTTTGGGGGGGGGGAATCATTTTATTTTACTACAACCCCGATTCCAAAAAAGTTGGGACAAAGTACAAATTGTAAATAAAAATGGAATGCAATGATGTGGAAGTTTCAAAATTCCATATTTTATTCAGAATAGAACATAGATGACATATCAAATGTTTAAACTGAGAAAATGTATCATTTAAAGAGAAAAATTAGGTGATTTTAAATTTCATGACAACAACACATCTCAAAAAAGTTGGGACAGGGCCATGTTTACCACTGTGAGACATCCCCTTTTCTCTTTACAACAGTCTGTAAACGTCTGGGGACTGAGGAGACAAGTTGCTCAAGTTTAGGGATCGGAATGTTAACCCATTCTTGTCTAATGTAGGATTCCAGTTGCTCAACTGTCTTAGGTCTTTTTTGTCGTATCTTCCATTTTATGATGCGCCAAATGTTTTCTATGGGTGAAAGATCTGGACTGCAGGCTGGCCAGTTCAGTACCCGGACCCTTCTTCTACGCAGCTATGATGCTGTAATTGATGCAGTATGTGGTTTGGCATTGTCATGTTGGAAAACGCAAGGTCTTCCCTGAAAGAGACGTCATCTGGATGTTGCTCTAGAACCTGGATATACTTTTCAGCATTGATAGTGTCTTTCCAGATGTGTAACCTGCCCATGCCACACGCACTAATGCAACCCCATACCATCAGAGATGCAGGCTTCTGAACTGAGCGCTGATAACAACTTGGGTCATCCTTCTCCTCTTTAGTCCGAATGACACGGCGTCCCTGATTTCCATAAAGAACTTCAAATTTTGATTCGTCTGACCACAGAACAGTTTTCCACTTTGCCACAGTCCATTTTAAATGAGCCTTGGCCCAGAGAAGACGGCTGCGCTTCTGGATCATGTTTAGATCCGGCTTCTTCTTTGAACTATAGAGTTTTAGCTGGCAACGGCGGATGGCACGGTGAATTGTGTTCACAGATAATGTTCTCTGGAAATATTCCTGAGCCCATTTTGTGATTTCCAATACAGAAGCATGCCTGTATGTGACGCAGTGCCGTCTAAGGGCCCGAAGATCACGGGCACCCAGTATGGTTTTCTGGCCTTGACCCTTACGCACAGAGATTCTTCCAGATTCTCTGAATCTTTTGATGATATTATGCACTGTAGATGATATGTTCAAACTCTTTGCAATTTTACACTGTCGAACTCCTTTCTGATATTGCTCCACTATTTGTCGGCGCAGAATTAGGGGGATTGGTGAGATCCTCTTCCCATCTTTACTTCTGAGAGCCACTGCCACTCCAAGATGCTCTTTTTATACTCAGTCATGTTAATGACCTATTGCCAATTGACCTAATGAGTTGCAATTTGGTCCTCCAGCTGTTCTTTTTTTGTACCTTTAACTTTTCCAGCCTCTTATTGCCCCTGTCCCAACTTTTTTGAGATGTGTTGCTGTCATGAAATTTCAAATGAGCCAATTTTTGGCATGAAATTTCAAAATGTCTCACTTTCGACATTTGATATGTTGTTTATGTTCTATTGTGAATACAATATCAGTTTTTGAGATTTGTAAATTATTGCATTCTGTTTTTATTTACAATTTGTACTTTGTCTCAAATTTTTGGAATTGGGGTTGTGCTTGAGATCAACGGAAAACATTATCACACATGAATCCTAATTTTTTCCACCAAAGGCTTAATCAACAAACTGTGCAAAACTCATTTTTAGTTATATGAAATGTTTTTTCCTCTGTAAAAATAAATAAATAAATACATAAATAAAGCTTCCTCCTTGCGTCTGTCGGCTGTAACCAAAGAATACACTTTCAAAGGCATTTTTAAGTTCATCTCTGAGACAGTGGGTATGAGAAAAGAATCCACTTTGTCAGACCAAATGATTGTCTCAGGTCCCTATTCTGACATTTCTGTAAATCAAAAAGAAAAACACTAACGAAAGTGAACAAATGAAATCAAATAAAACTGGGTCACATATCACTGGAAGGGTAGCAAATGGTCAGTGGCATGGAAGTAATCTTTTCTCTCTGTGTGTGTGTGTGTGTGTGTGTGTGTGTGTGTGTGTGTGTGTGTGTGTGTGTGTGTGTGAGAGGGTGGGGGAGCCATCAGTCATTTTTTTTTTGAAAAGCAAGTTGTTATTTGCCTAAAGCAGGGCTAACTGCATAAAAAGTCAGAGTCTCTGTGATCTGTGGTTAACTGTATGCTGGTGGAAGTACTGTGAGAGCATGGAATCAGGGCTTTCTCTAAGTGATCCTTTGGGATATGTACATAATAGAAGAGCAGTGAATTTATTCTATGCACTAAGAAAGCATGTTGAATTTATGCAAAGTAGTACACTGTTATTTATTTTCTTCTTTTCAATGTTTTAAGTGTTTTGACATCTCTTTGTGTCCATGTTTACCATAATACTGGGTGTTTTTGTGGTTACAAGGGCTTCCTTCTTTATTCAATGATTTTGAGATTAATTACTGAGCAGGCCAACCAGAGTCTGGCCTTTTCCCATCAATATTAGCACTATTGTTTTCTATGGCTGTGATGACTGCAAAGCAAAAGGGGATATTTCAGCAAGAACAGTTATGTATGCTCTCATGAGAGAGAGAGAGAGAGAGAGAGAGAGAGAGAGATTTATCTTACTCTGTTATCTCACTTAACTATAGGTAGCTTAAGGGTAAAATTTATTTTTTAACGTTAATCAGCCCCCTAGCTTAGAGAGTGGCAGCTACATATTGAATAAATGGATGGATATATAAGTATAATTCAGTTGTATCCTGATTTATCAGCAGAACAACCATTTAGGAGACACACACTTATTTCAGGTTTTAAAAAGAGTTTTAATTAGCTTTACTGTGCTCTCAATTAACTGCTTACTATCATGCATATTAATATTTTAGGTTTTCGTTTGATGGCAAAATATGGCAGGATCTGATTAACTTCTGTTCATAACATTCTTAGATTTTGTCATATAGATGTGCATTGTTAGAAACCAACTATTCCTAGTAAATAGTCTTGGCTATCCCATGTAGCCTTGTGTAAATATCATGAGCATTATGAAAAACATGATTAATTAGATGAAATAGCACCACTCTAACACTTAAAAACAGGTGTATCTAAAATGCTCAATTTTAAGCTTGATGCACTTTCTCTCAAAGCTGAGTTAGCAGTTTGTGCAGTTGATGCAAAGTGATCTAAGCAGATGGTTAATTCTGAATGGTACTTGGGTCGATCTGAAAGGGTCACTCGCCTCTCCCAAATATGTGAGGTGGTCCAATTAAAACTCTTAGAAATCTCTATGATTAAATTCTTGAAAGCGAGGGAAAAAAAGATGAAAGATCTCATCCAAAATGCATATCCAAGGAGAATTCAAATACACATGCCTTGGTGAAAGGACCAGCATCTGAAGATTTTTATGCATTTTTTAATTTATCTGTTGGCATTATCAGTACCGGGCGGCACAGTGGTGTAGTGGTTAGCGCTGTCGCCTCACAGCAAGAAGGTCCGGGTTCGAGCCCCGTGGCCGGCGAGGGCCTTTCTGTGTGGAGTTTGCATGTTCTCCCCGTGTCCGCGTGGGTTTCCTCCGGGTGCTCCGGTTTCCCCCACAGTCCAAAGACATGCAGGTTAGGTTAACTGGTGACTCTAAATTGACCGTAGGTGTGAATGTGAGTGTGAATGGTTGTCTGTGTCTATGTGTCAGCCCTGTGATGACCTGGCGACTTGTCCAGGGTGTACCCCGCCTTTCGCCCGTAGTCAGCTGGGATAGGCTCCAGCTTGCCTGCGATCCTGTAGAACAGGATAAAGCGGCTAGAGATAATGAGATGAGATGAGATTATCAGTACCAGCAGTCTGAAACAAAAACAGCATAAGCAACCAAGGAGTGCACACAATTCCATAACAAGGGCAAATAGCAAACTAAACTCCCTCCCATTAACTAACAAGAATGATTAGGTGGGGAAATTTTCATGTTCAAGCTCAAGATGTTATACACATATTTATTTATGAAAATGTACTAGGCTGTACATTTTCATATAATATTTGTAAAATTAATTGAAGACTATTTTCATCAGCTGTATTTTTATGTACAGTCTTTTAAAACTTTGCTCTTCCCTGTGAAGGATGTGTCATGATGACATCCATTATAATGAGACTAACAAATGCACAAACATACGATGTATTGTTGCCTCTTTCTCTATCGATTCAATTTTTTTTTTTAATTGTTGTTGTAGCTTTACACTTAGTGTTGCATGTAAAAATGTATTAGCATTGAGTGACCCTTTCCAACAACAAAAAAAAGCTGTAAAAATGAAGAACATAAAAAACAGAACTGTATCCCCTGAAACAGTGTACCAATATGTAGTAGTAGTAGTAATAATAATAATAATAATAATAATAATAATAATAATTATTATTATTATTATTATTACAACAGTATAGACTCTAGACTGATGTATAGATTATACTATAAGTGAGTAATGAAGATTAAAAACAAATGGTACCCAGAAATGGCTTACTTGCATGCACTCTATGGCACTTTACAATAACAAGCTTTGACAGTTAGGGATGAAGAGCCTTGAAACAAAATCACAGAAATTAGATCTCGAGGAGTCACACAAAAGGCAAATAGGCTGCAAAAACTGTATGGTTGTCCATTTGTATTTTTGTGAATACACACATCATGATGAATTTTTGCAATGACTTAGAGTCACTGTGTCAAAAGTTAGAAAACTTTCACACAGGATGTCTCTATATAGTCAAGTTAAGTCAGTTTATTTGTATAGCACTTTTAACATTGTCTCAAAGCAGGTTTATAGAAAAATAAAGACTTTAAACATATGAACTAATATTATCCCTAATAAATTTATTTATTCCTGATTAGCAAGCCTGAGGTAACGGTGGTGAGGAAAAACTCCCTCAGATGACACGAGGAAGAAACCTTGAGAGGAACCAGACTCAAAAGGGAACTGATCCTCATTTGGTGATAACAGATAGCATGATTATAAATATCTTGCTTCTACAACTGTGTCCGATATAGTCACAAACTCCAATTGTGTAACCAAGAAACTCATTATTGTTTTAGCATGGAATCTATTTTGCTGAAGTTATCAACTGTTCATTGAGGGAGACTTGAGTGCAAAACTGTTCATGACAACAGCAACCTAAAACAGAAAGGTGTCAGCATTACCTTTTTCAATGGTTTATGCTACAGTAGCTCTTCTGTGTGATTGGACCATATGGACTAGCCTTCGTGCCCCATGTGAATCAATGAGCCTTTGACACCTGTTGCTGGTTCAGTGGTTATCCTTCCCACAAGATGTGCCATTTTGGAGATGCTCAGACTCGGTCATTTAGCCATGACAATTTAGCCCTTGTCAAAGTTGCTCAGATCCTTACGCTTGCCCATTTTTCCTGCTTCCAACATATCAACTTCAAGAACTGACTGTTCTCTTGCTGCCTAATTATATCCCACCCCTTGACAGGTGCCATTGTAACTATATATATATATATATATATATATATATATATATATATATATAGAGAGAGAGAGAGAGAGAGAGAGAGAGAGTGTCTTGCAAAAGTATTCATCCCCCTTGCTGTTTGTCCTGTTTTATTGCATTACAAGCTAGAATTAAAGTTGATTTTTTGGAGGATTAGCATCATTTGATTTACATAACATGCATACAACTTTAAAGGTGAAAATTGTTGTTTTATTGTGACACAAACAATAATTAAGATGAAAAAAAAACAAACTAACAGAAATCTGGAGTGTGCATAGGTATTCACCACCCCCAAAAGCCAATACTTTGTATAGAGCCACCTTTTGCTGCAATTACAGCTGCAAGTCTCTTGGGGTATGTCTCTATTAGCTTAGCACATCTGGGATTCACTGGGATTTTTGCCCATTCCTCAAGGCAAAACTGCTCCAACTCCTTTAAGTTAGAGGGGTTGTACAGCAATCTTGAAGTTATGCCACAGATTCTCAATTGCATTGAGGTCTGGACTTTGATTAGGCCATTCCAAGACATTTAAATGCTTCCCTTTAAAGCACTCCAGTGTAGCTTTAGCAGTATGTTTAGGGTCATTGTCCTGATGGAACATGAACCTTCATCTGAATCTCAATCCTCTGGCTGACTCGAACAGGTTTTCCTCCAGAATTGCCCTGCACACTGCAAAAAAATAATATCTTAGCAAGTGAAAATATCTTGAAAATAGTTGTAATGATCTAGCATTTCCTATTAGAAGAATACAAAACACTAATTCTGAGATTATTAAACCTAGTTCTAGACTGCAACCAACTTATTCTAAGATGTCTTCTCAAGTACAAATATCTGTCTGTGAAGCAAGATAATTTCACTAGTATTAAGTAATTTTCTCCACAAATTCAGTTTTTAATTTTTGCAGTGTATTTAGTGCCATCCATCATTCCTTCAGTTCTGACCAGCATTCATGTCCCTACAGATGAAAAATATCCCCACAGCATGATGCTGCCACCACCATGTTTTACTGTAGGAATGGTGTTCTCAGGGTGTTGGGTTTGCGCCACACGTGGCATTTCCCATGATGGCCACAAAGATCAATTTCAGTCTCATTTGACCAGAGAATCTTCTTCCATGTGTTTGGGGAGTCTGCCACATGCTGTTGAGCAAACTCCAAATGTGTTTTCTTAAGCAATGACTTTTTTCTGGCCATGCTTCCATAAAGCTCCACTCTGTGGAGTTGTATGCCTTAAAGTGGTCCTATGGACAGATACTCCCATCTCCACTGTGGATCTTTGCAGCTCCTTCAGTGTTATCTTTGGTGTCTTTGTTGCATCTAATGCCCTCCTTGCCTGGTCTGTGAGTTTTGGTGGGCGGTCTTCTCTTGTTGGGTTTGTAGTGGTGCCATATTCTTGCCATTTTGCTATAATGGATTTAATGGTGCTCCCTGGGATATTCAAAGTTTGGGATATTTTTTTTATAACCCAACCCTGATCCATACTTCTTCACAACTTTGTCTCTGACATGTTTGGTGTGCTCCTTGGTTCTCATGTTGCTTGCTTAGTAGTGTTGCAGAGTCAGGGTCCTTCCAGAACAGGTTGATTTACACAGACATCATGTCCTGTGATATCATGGCTTTGATTGCACACAGGTGGATCTTAATTAACTAATTATGTGACTTATGAAGTGAATTGGTTGGATCAGCTCTTATTTAGGGGTTTCATATGAACACCAAGGGGGATGAATACTTTTGCAAGACACTATATATATATATATATATATATATATATAATCTCATTATCTCTAGCTGCTTTATCCTGTTCTTCAGGGTCGCAGGCAAGCTGGAGCCCATCCCAGCTGACTACGGGCGAAAGGCGGGGTACATCCTGGACAAGTCACCAGATCATCACAGGGCTGACACATAGACACAGACAGCCATTCACACTCACACCTACAGTCAATTTAGAGTCACCAGTTAACCTAACCTGCATGTCTTTGGACTGTGGGGGAAACTGGAGCACCCGGAGGAAACCCACGCGGACACGGGGAGAACATGCAAACTCCGCACAGAAAGGCCCTCGCCGGCCATGGGGCTTGAACCCGGACCTTCTTGCTGTGAGGCGACAGCGCTAACCACTACACCACCGTGCCGCCATATATGTGTGTGTGTGCCTTGCAAAAGTTAAAAAATTGTTTTATATATATAAAACCTAGTATAGAATTGGCTTTATAGTTATATTTCACCCAGTAAATTATTTCATATATGACTATTTCCCCTTTTCTTTCATGGACAAAAAGTGAGAAAAGTGTATCACTCTATTAGATCTGCAACTAAAATGTACTGTTGAAACCCTGTTTAACATTGTTTTCTGTAAGATTATTTCCTTTACAATATTATTTTCTATTCACTAAGTAATTTGCCAGTCAAAGTATTTTTACTAAATCATAGTTCTTATTGGTTGTATCAGCCAATGCAGACTTTTGGGACGACGTGTTTTGCAGAGCTGAGGTCGGTCCGTTGGGCGTGGAGGTGAGTCTCCTGTTTTAATGAGTCCAGCCCTTTGAAATGGTGGTTTTGGCATAATCTGAATTGTGACTGGATCAGAATGGCTAGTAGTAGTGGATGACTTTCTGAGGAAGACGATATGGACTTTGAATGGTCAAGAGTTGTGAGCAGCAGGAAAGGAGGAGGAAGGAAGGAAAGAAACAATAACAGTGACAACTCCAGGCAAATGAGCACTTGAAGAGGATGAGGAAAGAAGTGAAGCACAGAAAAAAATAATGATGTAAGAATTTAAGATTAAACTGAAGAACAAAGCAGGAAATGAGGTATTGTCTGGAAGTCCGATTGCCTTGACAAATGGACTGAGAAAAGCCATTGGGGTTATTGAGATGGCTAAAGCATTAAGAGATGACAGTTTGCTGGTGGAGTGTAAAAGTGCTGAACAGAGAAATAAAGCGTTTAAACTACAAAGAGTATTTAAGAAAGAAATAGCAGAAAGAAGAGTGATTGGTGGGAGAAAGAGAGTTCGGGGAGTGATATCAGCAATCCCCCTCAGAGAAAATCTGGATGAACTGAAGGAGTTGCTTAAAGGAGGAACAATAACAGGAATTAAATGGCTACAAGCATTTAGGAATGGGGAAAGAGTTGACAGTCAATCTGTTTTGCTGGAGTTCAAAGATGAAGTTCTTCCAGAAAAGGTGATGGTTGGATATATGAGCTTCAGTATAAGACCATATGTTCCTCCTCCCCTTAGATGCTATACAGTGGTGTTTGAAAGTTTGTGAACCCTTTAGAATTTTCTATATTTCGGCAAAAATATGAACTATAACATCATCAGATTTTCACACAAGTCCTAAAAGTAGATAAAGAGAACCCAGTTAAACAAATGAGACAAAAAACATTATAATATTATACTTGGTTGTTTATTTATTGAGGAAAATGATCCAATATTACATATCTGTGAGTGGCAAAAGTATGTGAACCTCTAGGATTAGCAGTTAATTTGAAGGTGAAATTAGAGTCAGGTGATTTCAATCAATGGGATGACAATCAGGTGTGAGTGGGCACCCTGTTTTATTTAAAGAACAGGGATCTATCAAAGTCTGATCTTCACAACACATGTTTGTGGAAGTGCACAAACAAAGGAGATTTCTAAGGACCTCAGAAAAAGTGCTGTTGATGCTGAACCAGCTGGAAGGTTACAAAACCATCTCTAAAGAGTTTGGACTCCACCAATCCACAGTCAGACAGATTGTGTACAAATGGAGGAAATTCAAGACCATTGTTACCCTCCCAGGAGTGGTCAACCAACAAAGATCACTCCAAGAGCAAGGCGTGTAATAGTCGATGAGGTCACAAAGGGCCCCAGAGTAACTTCTAAGCAACTGAAGGCCTCTCTCACATTGGCTAATGTTAATGTTCATGAGTCCACCATCAGGAGAACACTGAACAACAATGGTGTGCATGGCAGGGTTGCAAGGAGAAACTGACTGCTCTCCAAAAAGAACATTGCTGCTCATATACAGTTTGCTAAAGATCATGTGGACAAGCCAGAAGGCTATTGGAAAAATGGTTTGTGGATGGATGAGACCAAAATAGAACTTTTTGGTTTAAACAAGAAGCATTATGTTTAGAGAAGGGAAAATACTGCATTCCAGCATAAGAACTTTATCCCATCTGTGAAACATGGTGGTGGTAGTACCATGGTTTGGGCCAGTTATGCTGCATCTGGGCCAGGATGGCTTGCCAGCATTGATGGAACAATGACTTCTGAATGAAACCAGCGAATTCTAAAGGAAAATGTCAGGACATCTGTCCATGAACTGAATTTCAAGAGAAGGTGTGTCATGCAGCAAGACAACGTCCCTAAGCACACAAGTTGTTCTACCACAGAATGGTTAAAAAAGAATAAAGTTGATGTTTTGGAATGGCCAAGTCAAAGTCCTTACCTTAATCCAATCGAAATGTTGTGGAAGGACCTGAAGTGAGCAGTTCATGTAGGAAACCCACCAGCATCCCAGAGTTGAAGGTGTTCTGTACAGAGGAATGGGCTAAAATTCCTCCAAGCCGGTGTGCAGGACTGAGCAACAGTTACCGGAAACATTTAGTTGCAGTTATTGCTGCACAAGGGGGTCACACCAGATACTGAAAGCAAAGGTTCACATACTTTTGCCACTCACTATGTAATATTGGATCATTTTCCTCAATAAATAAATGACCAAATATAATATTTTTGTCTCATTTGTTTAACTGGGTTCTCTTTATCTACTTTTAGGACTTGTGTGAAAATCTGATGATGTTTTATGTCATATGCAGAAATATAGAAAATTCTCAAGGATTTACAAACATTCGAGCACCACTGTAAGTGTCAGAGGTATGGCCACATTGCTAGTGTGTGCAAGGGAAAGCAGAGATGTGGAAGATGTGGAGGGGAGCATGCATATGGAGAATGTCAGAGAAATCCTGCAGTAAAATGTTGTAACTGCGTAGGAAATCACACTGCAGTGCATGTGATGCATAGTGAGGAAACAGGCAGTTGAGGTTCAACAAGTAAGAAATGAACAGAGAGTAACTTATGCAGAGGCAGTGAAGATTGTGAATGAAGGGGAAGAAAATGAAAGTATAATCCAAAGTAAGGAGGCAAGCACATGGAGGGTTATCAGATAACTACCAAACAGGAATCACAACGGACAGATTGGTTTTGTTTCTAGACTATGTTATCAACTGTTCAGAACAAGCAAAGACTAAAACTGAAAAAATCAAAATTATGGTGAAGGTAGCAGCAAAGTTCTTGAACACAAAGGACTTATCTTGTGAAAAGATATATGCAGATCTTAGTCAAGGAGAAGGGACCTCAGAGGAAAGTCATCAAATCATACCATAATGCTTATTTTTCAGTGGAATGCTAGAATTCTGATAGCAAATGGACAAAAGTTTAAAGGATACATCAATTCATTAAAAACAAAACCAGATGATATATGCATACTGGAAAGATGTCTCAAACCAGTTCTAGATTTTAATATTAAAGGATATTTTAGCATATGCAAAGATAGGGTCAATGGAAATGGTGGAGGATGTGCAACATTTTTCAGACAAGGAATGAAATACAGACAAGTAATGACAGTACAAGAATTAGAAATAGTAGTGATTTGAAGTATGGACTAGAGAAGGAAGTATGAAAATTATAAATTTCTATAACCCTTGTAAACAGTTAGAGAAAGGAAAATTAGAATCAATTTTGGAGAATTGGAGAGGAAAAGTAGTCTGGTGTGGAGACTTCAATGCACACAGAACAATATGGGGGAACCAAGAAGACCCAAATGGAGGTATTATACAAGAAATAATGGATGAAAAGGAACTGGTACGTTTAAATGATGGTTCAGGCACAAGGGTGAATGTGGTGAGAGGTACATCAATTGATATCACACTGTTTTCACAATCGCTGGCTGGAAAAAGTAGATGGAAGGCACTGAAGGGAAGTTCTCTAGGAAGTGATCACTTCCCAATATCTGTTAATATAGGAATAGAGTGTGATATAGAACTGGATGAAAGAGAAGGGAGATGGAAATTTGAGGAAGCAAATTGTCGTAAGTTCAAAGTATTAAGTGAGGAGAAACTGAAAGTTGTAAATATGAATCAATCAGTTAATGACTTGAATTCTGAAATCAGTGGAATTATAATAGGAACAGCAAAAGAGTCTATCCCAAAAAGAATTGGTAATAGAAAGGAAAAGTTAGTTCCATGGTGGACACAAGAATGCACTAAGGCAATACAAAGTCGAAATAAGGCTTTCAAAGTTTTGAAAAAAATCACTGAGTTTTCAAAATTTGATTGACTATAAGTGAAAGTGGGCTGTCGTGAGGAGTATAATAAAGTGGACTAAAAGAGAGTATTGGAAGAAATATTTCGAATCACTAGCTAGAAATACACCATTAGATAGAGAATGGGGTATGATTAAAAGAATGTCTGGGAATAGGAAAGAATATGGATATCTGATATTGAAAGATGGTAGAGATATAATAATAGACAATAAGAACAAAGCAGAATTATTAGCAAGGAACTTGGTTAAAGTACATAATACAAGTAATTTGAGAGATGTGGAAAAAAGAGGAAGGGAAGGGACAATAGCTAAAAACATAGAAACACTTCAAGATGAAAAGGAACATAGAAATACAATTAAGATGATGTTTTCAGTGACAGAATTGAATAATGCACTGAAGAAATCCGGAAAGACAACTCCAGGACCAACTCAGAGCCGCCCAAATTTTTTCCAAGCTAGACCTGTGCAGTGCCTACAACCTGATCTGGATCCATAAAAGCGACGAATGGAAAATGGCCTTCAGCACAACCATGGGACACTTTGAATACCGGGTAATGCCGTATGGCCTTTCTTTAGCTCCCAGTGTGTTCCAGTGCCTGATTAATGATGTGCTATGGGACATGCTGGGGAAATATGCCATTGCCTACATTGATGACATCTTGATTTACTCCACAGATATCACAAGCCACTTGGTACACATCAGAACCATTCTCCAGTCTCTATTGGAGAACCACCTGTACATAAAAGCAGAGAAATGTGAATTTCATAAGAACAAGATCTCGTTCCTTGGCTACATCATCAGTGCTGAAGATGTAAACATGGATTTGTCCAAGGTATCAGCCGTCACGTCCTGGCCTGTCCCCAACTCAATTAAGGAGCTCCAAAGATTCTTGGGCTTCGCCAACTTTGACTGCCAGTTCATCCAAGGGTTCAGTTCTCTGGCGGCACCTCTAACTGCTTTGCTGAAGAAGGGCCCCAAGCACTTAGGCTGGAACTCGGTGGCAGAGGAAGCCTTCAGGAAGCTCAAGTCAGCCTTCACCTCAGCCCCAATACTCCAACATCCCGATCCCACCAAGCCATTCGTTGTAGAAGTGGATGCATCGGACATGGGCATAGGGGCCATCCTCTCCCAATGCTTGGGGGAGAAACAGAAGTTACATCCCATAGCTTTCTTTTCAAAGAAATTGTCATCAGCGGAGAGGAATTACAATGTGGGAAACAGAGAATTGCTCACCATTAAGCTAACTCTCGAGGAGTGGAGACATTGGCTAGAGGGAGCCAATCACCCCTTCGATATCCTCACTGACCATAAGAACTTGGAATATCTCCAGAAAGCCAAATGATTAAACCCATGTCAGGCCAGGTGGGCCCTATTCTTTACATGGTTCAATTTCACTATTTCATTCTGCCCGGGTTCCAAGAACACTAAGGCAGACACCCTATCCAGAACGTTTGGCCCGCCACAGCATGACTCATCTACTCAGCCTGTCCTTCCTCCATAGTGCTTCATAAGGTCTATTACCATGGAACTGGACACAGAGATAAAGAACTCACAGTCAAGGGCCCATCCTATCCATCCCCTGCCGGGCCTCCTCTATGTACCCAAGCATCTTCATAGCCAGCTAATCACCTGGGCACACACATCTCCAGCCACAGGACACCCAGGCAGTCACCACACACACCAAATGCTAAGAACCAACTTCAAGGAAAGATTGGCAGTATCGGTAAGTCTCACCTCCAGCTATTATCCCCAATCTAATGGCCAAGTAGAAAGAGCAAATCAGGAGATCAGTTACTTCCTGAGGCTATATTGCATGCGTAACCGGGGGACTGGGCATGCTTTCTCCCTTGGGCTGAGTATGCACAGAACTTGCTAAAACACTCAGCTACCCAGTTAACACCTTTCCAGTGCATACTTGGCTACCAGCCACCCCATTCCCTTGGGATGACACGCCCTGTCAAGTGCAAGCAGTCAATGACTGGTTTTCATGCAGCCAAACTGTCTGGGAAGAGGTTCACCAGTGCCTTGAATCAGTGTGCGCTGAGTACAAGGAATATGTGGACAAGCACAGAGGTGAGACTTCGAATTTTTCCCCTGGTGACCAAGTACAGTATGGGTGGCCACAAAAAACCTGAGAGCACTCAACACATGCAGAAAGCTCCAACCCCGCTACATTGGGCCATTCAAAGTGCAACACTGTATCAATGACATATCGTACCACCTGGAATTACCCCCTCACAGCCAAGTAGCTCCAACCTTCCATGTATCCCAATGAAAGTCTGCTATTTTTGGGCCTCTTGCCAGGAACACATCGGTCTACCTTGAGGGAGAACCCATATATCAGGTCAACAAAATCCTTGACTCGAGGCAAAGAGGAGGACAGATCGAGTACCTGATTGATTGGGAGGGATATGGACCAGAGGAACAAAGTTGCGTCAAGAGCAAAGACATTCTGGACCCCCTGTTAAAGCAGGAATTCCACACCGAACACCCCGACAAACCAGCACCCAGAGGTAGAGGTCATCCAAGAAAGAATGTAGCTCCCGGAGGTAGCTCCTCGGGGGGGTTCTGTCAGTAAACATGCTGAGGAGACTACAAACATGGACTACAATTACCAAGACACACAGTGCCCTCTATCTCTGGCTTACTGAATCTCAGCTGTCACCCATTTTCTCAATCACCGGTCTCCCTAATTAAACTCCCCAAACATTCACTTCCCTGTGAAGTATCATCCTGCTTATCCAGCTACACCAAGCCTTCTATCTTTCCTGACTGTTTCTCATGTTTCTCACTTTTCGCTTCCTGTTTACAGTTTTCACTCTTTACCTTTCCTAGTCTAAGTTGTTCGCCGATTGCCTGACCCATGCTTGGCTTCTCGACTCCAATTTCTGATTAGTGTTTTGGCTTTGTTTACAGTCTGCGCTCTCCCTTCCTCCACACATATCTCCATAAGTGTCTGCACTCTAACAGTTTATAGTGAAGAAACTACAAGCAATAGAGAAAGTAGAGGCATGGACACAAGAATGGGGGTTTAGATTTGTAGTTGTAAAGACAAAGGCACTGTTTTTTTTTACAAAAAAGAAAGATAATCAAATTAGTCTTAAATTATATGGAGAACCTAGAAAGAGTAGATTGTTTCAAATATTTAGGGATTTGGTTTGACAAGAAGCTCACTTGGAAAACACATATTGAAAGAATAGGAGAAAAATGAAAAAAGACAGTGAATATTATTAGATGTTTGGGGAGCAAATAGATCGGCCTTGAAAACTATCTATAGTGGTCTAATCAGGTCAGTTCTTGATTATGGATGTATAATCTATGAATTGGCATCAAAGATATTACTTAAAAAATTGGACACAATCCAGAGTCAAGTTTTGAGACTGTGCTATGGGGCCATAAAGACTACTCTAATACCAGCTCTACAGGTAGAAATGGGTGAAATGCTTTTGGAAAAGCAAAGAACTCAGATAGCACTAACGTATTGGGCAAATTTAAGGGGTCATAATGAAAGTCATCCAGCTCAGAGTGTAAAACCATGCCAGGAGAAGGAAAAAGAACATACAAAGACTTTTGGTTGGATGATAGAGAATAAGGTCAATGAGATTGGAATAGCTGATAAAATGGTAAGCCCCACTGTGGCACTCTGTGCTGTCCCACCATGGACTCTAGAAGAAACAAGGGTCAATTTAAATCTGCTAAAGAAGGAGAAGGGTGGAAATATAAGCAAAAATGAAGTTGGTAAATACATCAAAGAAAGTTATCCAGAATATGTAAAAGTATTTACAGATGCATCTAAAACATTGGGCAATAGAGTAGGAATAGTGCTTATCATTCCAGAAGTAAATGTCATGTTGAATAAAAGGGTTAGTGATAATTTAGCCATATATACAGGGGAACTGTTAGCTATTATTCTTGCTCTAAGCTGGGTAGAGGAAGTCAAACCAATCAAAATTTTGATAGGTTCTGATTCCAGTAGTGCACTAAAAAAGTATTAAATACATGCAGTCAAATACAAGACAAGACATAGTACTTGACATAACTCTAACAATATTCAGAATTAAAAGGGCAGGAGTGGAAGTTAAACTCAGGTGGGTTCCTGCACATATTGGTGTGGAAGAAAATGAGCTGGCAGACAAATATGCAAAAGGAGCAACAAGAAAAAGAAGTATGGTTGTAAAATATAGCAAGGCTGAGGTTAAAAGTAAAGCCTAGGTCACTACCAGACGTACGATTTTTTTGGTCGTGCGATTTTTGGCATTTCCCAAATCGCTGCGTTTTTTTGTTTGTGGAGAAAGATGCACATTGGCCGTAAGTTTGTCTTGCAACCTGAAAAAAACGTAAGCGCCCGTAGAGTTTGTTTGACATGACAAAGAACCTCTGCGGCCAGTCTACGGCTCGAAAATCAGCACGTCACACGCGTGCCCTCCGTGCGTTTCACGCGCGCCCTCCGTGCGTTTCTTGTGTTTTTTGCACGTAGACCGGCCGTAGGAGCACGTATGGCCAGTTGTGACCTAGGCTTATGATCAAAACAGAAATAAGAAAGAAATGGCAGGAAGAGTGGGATAGAGGAAATAAGGGTCGATACTACTACAGCATTCAAAAGAAATTAGGAGAAATGAGAGGAAAAAATAGAAAGGAGGGAGACATTATATCAAGGATGAGGTTGGTCACACTGGTCTGAACAGTACATTAAACATAATGGATGAGCATGCTACTGGTAGATGTGAACATTGTGAACTACAGGAAATGGTGGAGCATGTGATGTTGGATTGTCCTAGATATCAACAAGAGAGACAGACACTTAAAAGAACACTTCAAAGGAATCGTATGACACTAGGTATCAGAGAGATGTTGCAGATGAGTTCAGATAATGTAGGATACAGGGCTATTTTTAGGTTTTTAGACAATACAGGAATTATTAGGAGAATTTAGCACAATAGTGTAGTAAGCATTCTGATTCACACTCCAGTCCAGAAGATGGTGGTAATGCACCTAAAAGCTGTTTGCCAAGCTCCATAAAACAATAAAGAAGAAGAAGAATGCAGACTTCTGATTGGGGATGTGCATTGAGTCCCTCCCCTTCTAGGTTGAAGTTGACAGCAGTAGGAAAAAAAATGTACATGAGTGCATGAATGTTATTTAAGTTAGAACTGAGATGTAAAAAAAAAAAAAAGTGGTAGTGGATAACTTGATAAATAGACTTCGAGACGACACTTGTGCAAAGAGAGAGGGGGATTTAAAGATCTGTGCAACAGGAGTTAACCACTTTTGGCCGTGTCTTGGTGAGAGTATCTGTGTTTAGCTAGCGCGGCTAACTACAGCAGCCACGTTGCTCTGTCAACATGAGGCGCCACAGAAAGCTTGTGCTTTCTATGCTGATATGTAAACTTGATGTTATATTTACTGCTTTGATGTTGCATGTTAAGGCTAGAGTTAAAGCTGCATATTTCTTCAATGATAACCTGATGGAGAGTATAAAATATGAGTTGTAGCTCAACTGTGACTTGATGTGTATTTGATTTACTTTTGCACTTTTGTTAGTGTTATACTATGTCTGCTTACATCATGACTACCCTTTTAATGCACTGCTATTGCTAAAAAACAATATGAAGTATGTTTAAGAGCATGTCTACATATCTGCACTTAAAACTGTGACTTTGTATTTAAGAATGTGAGGTATCTAAGATGATGTTATTCACTTTATGATTTAAAGAGAAACACACATGCGAATTCATTGTTACAATGTTAAATATTCATAATTCATGGTTAAAAACTTGAGAATTCATGATTGATGTAAAAGGGGATACAACATTCCAGAGGAGAAATGCTGTACAGTTAAAGAAAAAATCATTTAATTAGTATTGTGTTATAGTAGTTTTTGAAACTTTTGATATATGGCCATAAGAGTGGGATTTCATGAGTCAATACAGTAATAGCCTTGTAAGCTAGCTTTTTGAGAGTCCTTGGAAATAGATTTGGATTTTGGATTCTCCTTGATGGAGATGGCGAGCCAGAGCTGAACCAGATCACCTTACCCCAAGGAGTTGGGTGAAGAGGAGACCCCGTCTCTTTATTCATCATTTGCATACAGCAGTGTGGATATGACTGTTAAAGCCCTACAACGACATACTATTTGACTTGACATTCCCAGGAACACTCTGGGCTGAAACTGACTTGAGACTACCTTATATGATTAAAGCTAGCTGAACTGACCACTACAAAGGGAGACAGTTGAACTGAAATGAATGGACCAAAGGAAAGCTGAACTCTATTACACGCAAGGAGACATTTTTTTTTCAATTGCGAGTGAATTGTGTCAAGTAACCAGTTTATGGGGTTTTTTGTTCAAAATATGAAACACTTAAAGCATTTATTGTGGTATTGAATGCCCTCAGTATGGTATCCATATTAGTTCATATTAGAATGCCAGCTTAGTGAGATTAGAGGTTTAATCTTTTTTTTTCTTTTGTTTTTTTTCTGAAGAGACATTTTAATATAACATATTTTAAGTTTAAAGTCTTAAAATATATTAATATAACACATTTTAAGAGACAGTAGTTTTTGAAAAACTTTTGACGTATGGCCATAAGAGTGGGATTTCATGAGTCAATACAGTAATAGCCTTGTTTTCACATAGGCTAGCTTTTTGAGAGTCCCTGGAAATAGATTTGGATTTTGGATTCTACTTGACGAGAGACTTAGCAGGTGTGATGGAAAGAAGGAAGTTGGACATATTGTGTGTGCAGGAGACCAGGCGGAAAGGAAGCAAGGCCAAGAACATTGGAGGTGGATGCAAGTTGTTTTATTATGGAGTCAATGGAAAGAGAAATGGTGTTGGTATTGTTTTGAGGGGAGAGTTGGTCAACAGTGTGATTGATGTGAAGAGGGTGTCAGAGTGATAGGCATGAAGTTGGAGATTCAAGGAGTGGTAATCAATGTTGTGTGTGCGTACGGTATGCCCCACAGGTTGGATGTGAGAATGAAGAGTGTGTTTTTCTGGGAAAAGATGGATGAAGTGGTAGAAAGTATACTGAGAGAGGAGCACGTGCTAATAAGAGCAGATTTCAACGGACATGTTGGCGAGGGAAACGGAGGAGATGAGGACATGATGGGCAGATATGGTGTAAGAGAGAGAAATGTGGAAGGGCAAATGGTGGTTGACTTTTCAAAGAGGATGAATTTGGCAATAGTCAATACATACTTTGAGAAGAAAGAGAAGCACAGGGTGACATTTAAGAGTGGAGGAAGATCTACACATGTGGACTACATACTCTGCAGAAGGGGTAACCTAAAGGAGATTGGAGACTGTAAAGTGATGGCAGGGGAGAGTGTAGCTAGACAACATTGAGTGGTCGTGTGCAGGATGAGCTTGAAAGTGAAAAAGAGGAAGCGTGAAATAGTGGAGCCGAAGATTAAGTGGTGGAAACTAAAAGAGGTTGAACATCAGAATGAGTTTAGGGAAGAAATGAGATGAGCATTGAGTGGTAATGGAAGTCTGCCAGAAGATTGGGATACTACTGCTATACTAGTAAGAGAGGCAGCAAGGAAGGTGCTAGGGTGGTCATCGGGAAGGAGGAAGGAAGACAAGGAGATATGGTGGTGGAACAAAGAAGTGCAGGAAATTATAAAAGAGAAGAGGCTAGCAAAGAAGAATTGGGACAATCAGAGAGATGAGGAAAGCAGACGGTTATACAGAGAGATGAGACAGAAGTCAAAAAGAGCGGTAGCAAAAGCAGATGCATACCAGGAGTTGTATGAAAGACTGGAGACCAAAGAAGGAGAGAAAGACCTGTACAGACTAGCTAGGCAGAGAAACAGGGAAGCAAGGGATGTACAGCAGGTAAGAGTGATGAAATATATAAATAGAAATGTGCTGACAGAGTTTATTAAGAAGGTGGAAAGAGGATTTATTAAATGAGGAGAATCCAAGAGAGAAAAGGTCAGATTTGTTGGAGACAGCAAATCAGGAACTAGAGTTGGTTAGTAAGGACGAGGTGAGGGCAGCCATGAAAAGAACGAAGACTGGGAAAGCAGTCGGACCAGATGGTATCCTGATTGAGGCTTGGAGATGTTTGAGTGAGACGGCTGTGGAGTTCCTAACGAGTTTTTGTTTGTTTGTTTGTTTTATACTGTAAGATCCTAGAGAATGAGTGTGTTAGTCCCAATATACAAGAATAAGGGAGATGTACAGAGCTACAGTAATTACAGAGGGATAAAATTGATGAGCCACACCATGAAGTTATGGGAAAGGGTATTGGAGGCAAGATTAAGAAGAGAGGTAGCAATCTGTGAACAGCAGTATGGGTTTATGCCAAGGAAGAGCATGTCGGATGCAATTTTTGCTTTAAGAATGTTAATGGAGAAGTACAGGGAAGGCCAGAGAAAGCTACATTGTGTGTTTGTAGACCTGGAGAAGGCATACAATAGAGTGCTGAGAGATGAGTTATGGTATTGTATGAGAAAGTGTGGAGTGAAATGAGAAGTATATTAGAGTGGTGCAAGACATGCATCACTTTTTTAGTATTCTGAAACAGATGTTACCCATAAAAAAAATCTTGGTTGTCAATTTAGTCCATAAATTTTAATTATGTCGTCAAACACCGAAGCCACTGCCCTTAAAACTGTTGCTGGAGCTGCTAGTGCGCTAACTGTGCTGTGCTAAGCTAAGCTATGCTAAGATAGTCGACGAAGAAAAAAGTGGAAGTAAATGAAGACGAACCTATACAATTTGGCATTTTTGAAGAAAGATGTTGATTAGCAAAAAAAAAAAGAAAAACTGGCTGAGGAGTTGGTAGAGATTAAAAATTCCCTCAACTTTATGTCTGAGGAGATCAGCAATCTGGTGAAGCAACAAAAAAACCCTCACAGGCCTAATGAAGGAGATCCAGGAGTTGAAAGCTACAATCAGTGTGTTTACATGCACATCCAAATCGAGCTGCTGTCGGTAATCGAGCTAAGGGTCCCAGCAGGGGTGCCAGAGAAATCCAATCCTACATGCACACAAGGAAATCGAGCTATTGTGTGAGGTACATTGTGCACCCGAGCCACAGGTGGCGCTACACGCCCCATTGTGTTGGTACACTTCCTGTCGTCATGAAGAAGAGCTATTCAAGAGTATAAACAAAGTTATCAGCAGTGTTGCCAGATACTGCTGATGTTTTCCAGCCCAAAACATGTTCAAATCTGCCAAAATGCACTTAAAACCGCCCAATCTGGCAACACTGGCAGTTCCATGTTCACAAGTTCCGTGCTCAAGCTGTTAGGCTTGCTCTAACAGACTGTATGGCTACAAACTGTCCTGCGCAGACCACTGTTTTGTAAGACAACTTATTTTGCACAATTGTATATTTTTTTGCTTACAAAAAAAAATTTTTTGCTTACAATTTAACTTGTGTCTTAATAAACACACAAAGTTCAATTGTTTTGTTTTTATTGACATTCTTCAGATGTTGGACATATATACACACACACACACACACACAAATACAATGACTTGTTTATGTACATAATTCACAGCTATGCAACAGCTGTACATATGTATTTGGTGATACAGTAAGTGAGCTAAATTTTAACAGTGCAAACAATGCCACAAAAAGAAAAGATTCATGCCGTTGTCATGATTCGCTGTCATGCCGACCGAGGCTGTTGTGTTTCCCGCTTGTGGTCTCGTCACTCGTCACTTCCGGAAGGGGCAGTGCTGAAGTAAGTAGCTCGAATATGTAGCTCGATAGGGTATACATGCACTAAGTAGCTCGGCAGAAATCGCATAATCTAGGTCGCGTAGCTCGATTACGAGAAATCCAGTTCGGTTCAATTTCAGCTGAATTAAGGCGTATACATGGCATTTTGAACTTCGATTTCAGTCGAGCAACGGCAGAAATTCGATTCTCTCTATGTGCATGTAAACGCACTGTATGAAGCAAGAGTACCAGAAGATTGTGTTGCTGGAACAAAGGGTGGAGGATTTGGAGCAGTATTCCAGAGCAGATGATCTTGTAATCACTGGGCTGGAGACAAAACATCGAAGCTATGCCAGGGTTGCTGGCTCAGCTGGTGACCAACAAGGTGAGGATGCACCACCTGAAGAGCTGCACACTTTAGAGCAACAAGTGGTTCGATTTTTGACTAGTAAAAACATTTATTTGGAGAGTCAACAAATTTTAGCCTGTCACACACTTCCACGTAAGGACAAGAAAACTAAGACCACGATTGTTGTAAAGTTTGTAAATAGGAAGCACAAGGTGGAAGTGTTGAAACAGGCAAAAAAATGGAAAGGTACTGGGGTGTATGTAAATGAACATTTGACAAAGAAAAATGCAGAAATAGCTTGGAATTGTCGTATTCTCAGAAAGCAAAGCAAAATCCAGGCAACTTGGACAAGAAATGGAAAGGTGTATATATGGTTAAATGAACCACCAGAGCATGCTATGGCGGTTGTGGTAAGAAATCTGAGAGACTTGGATAAATACAAGTGACAATGAATTGACTCAGTGAAATTCTCAGTTAATATATTTTGTTTTTAGTTTAGATTAGATTAGATAGAACTTTATTGATCCCTTTGGGCAGGTTCCCTCGGGGAAATTAAAATTCCAGCAGCATCATTGCAGGATAAACAGAGAATAGAAAATAGAGAAACTTCTAGATAAATTAAATTAAGTATTTACATATACAAATATAAAAAAGAATAAGATATGGGGGAAAAATGCCAGCAGGAATGGTATTGCACATTGTCCAGTATTGCTTATTGTCAGGCTAGGCTACTGCTCCTTCCCTTCCCTTCCCTTCCCTTCCCTTCCCTTCCCTTCCCGTCCTCTGTCCTCCTGTTACCCCTCCTCCCCCCCAGAGAGGAGTTGTACAGTCTGATGGCGTGAGGGACAAAGGAGTTTTTAAGTCTGTTAGTCCTGCACTTGGGAAGGAGCACAGTGTGCAGAGGGTGACTGGCACCATCCATGATGTTCAGTAGTTTGTCCATAGTCCTCTTCTCTGCCACCATCACCAGAGAGTCCAGCTTCATGACGACCACAGAGTTGGCCCGCCTGATCAGTTTAGTTCATGTTTTGAATTATTTTTTCCCTTACAAAAGGGTTGTTAAAGAATATCTTTGCGTTTTTCCTGGGAATATGGTGATGAGAGTTGTGTGAATGAAAACAATTAAGAAAAACTGTGATATGGAGTTAAACATTGTTTTGCAAATTTATTTTCAAATGGCTGATTCATTTAAGAGCCAGGTTTTTTTCAAGATCTGAATATACAGAACATAGTCTGTGATTTTGAAAATGATGTGGATTCAGAGAATTATGTTTTTAACCACATCAATGACTCTTGTTCATATTATACTGATGAGCAAATTGAGTGTGTTGAACTTGATAAGACATTTTCATTGATACATTTTAATTGTAGAAGTTTACCTAAAAACTTGACTAAAATTACTGAATATTTGGACACATTTAAAAGTACATTTAAGTTAATAGCTTTATCTGAGACCTGGATAAATGAAGAGAAATATATTGATTTGCATATTAATGGCTATGATTTATATGTTACCAGTAGAGTTAACAGGAGAGGAGGGGGTGTGGCCCTTTATGTGGCCAGTGACTTAAAATGTCGACCAGTTGAATGCATGACATCTGTAATTGATAATTTAATGGAGTGTATTGCTGTGGAACTTGAATTAGAAAGAATGAGAAATATTGTTGTTACATGTGTTTACAGGAAACCAGGATCAAATGTGGAAACTTTTATGGATAGTTTAGAAGAATTAATGAATGGTTTAAATGACAATAAAACACTTATAATCTGTGGTGATTTCAACATCGACCTCTTAAAGGTCTCTACGCATAAAGAAACTTCAGATTTTTTTTGGACGTATTATATAGTAGAGGGTTGTACCCACTGATTACAAAGCCTAGTAGAGTAACAAATAGTGCAAGATTAATTGACAATATTTTTACAAATGTTTTAGAGCAGGGGTTTTCAAAGTGTGGGAGAGTCAGCCCCCCCTCGGAGAGCAAATAAACAAGAACGCCCCCCCTTACAATTTTTGTTGTTGCTATACTTAATGTTCCATTCGTATTTAAAAAGAAAATGGTTGTTGTACACATTATTTTTTTCTTTTTCACATTTTAAACATCTGTGCTTTTTCAAACATCTTGTTTTAAACATTTTAAACATCTCATAGCATCGTTAGCTAGCACCTCTTGGCAGACAACACACTGTGGCAGTGGAGCATCTTCAGATCCAATCCATGAAAATCCAAACTTTAAATAATCGTGGTCATACTTCCTTCTTTTTCCAGTCCCCCAGGATTCCGCGGGCCTTTTTTGTGATTGTTGCAAGCTAAAATGTCTGATGTTGCGGGGGTTTCCAAAAAAATTGCGATGAAAGTTGCAGTGTTTAGGTTTTTGTTGTGATTACATTGCGGGAGGAAGTGAAAGTTACGAGAAATTGTTGCGATTTTCTCTTTTCGTGATTGAAATTGAGTGATATGTTAAATATTAAGTTATTACTGAAAAACTATTGATTAAAAAAACAAAGACACTGAGAAATGGTCCTATAAACAACTTTACCAATATAAAAGATTACCAGGACTACAAAAATGCAGAAAAATAGGCTTTACTTATCCAAATGCACCTGTTGGTTCAAAAGTTAAAGTGCAGAGAACCTCACAGCACAACATGAAGTTACCTTAAAATATAAATGCCTCAGCTTTCATGTAAGAAAAAAAAACTATTAATACTAGTACTGTGTGCAGGCAGTCTCTCCTGAAGACTAAATTAAACAATAATTATAAACTAATAAAATAAATGGCTCAGGCTTCATAGAAGAAAAAAACAATTTGAACAGAATCTCACAGTATGATGCTGAAGCTGCCTAAACAATGGAAAATAAAATACCATTTTGGCAAAAATGTTGGCATCCATTAATTTCTTGTATTAAGTAAAAAAAAAAGTGCACACAGTCCTTCACTGTAAACAGAACACACTTTCAGTAACAGAATTTAAGACTACAGAAACACTGACTCGCACGTCATGCAATGTTGCCAGATACTGCTGACGTTTTCCAGTCCAAAATATATTCAAAACCCGCCAAAATGCACTTGAAACCGCCAATCTGGCAACACTGCGCGCATGCTGCTTCTCTTGAACATAGACATCCGGAAGTAAGGCGGAAGGTAGTTTGTCGATGTCACCTCAAGACGACGCCAACGATTGGTCAAATTTGCGGGAAAGTTGCGGTGATTGGATATAATTGCAGCACCGCCCTGAATTCGCGGGGATTGGTTGAATTTGCGCTGAAGTTGCAAATCGCAACATCCTGGAGGCTCTGTTTTTTTTCTTGGCTGTCTCCTCACTCCCTGTAGCTTTAGGTACTAAAAATCGATCCATTTTGTCTCTCACGTTGCGCCCACCCTGAAGAACTCTGGCGCCCCCCACTTTGAAAAGCCCTGTTTTAGAGAATAAAATTAGAAGCGGTTTACTAATAAATGATATAAGTGACCATTTAGATGTACTTGTAACATTTAATTATCAATTACAGTGAAAGAAACCAGAAAATTGCCACAGATACATAAGGGTAAGGACTGATGAGGCAATTAATGCCTTCAGAAATGATCTCTTAAAGCAAGAGTGGAATGGGGTGTATACAGATGAATACTGCATATGAGTCATTATTATTAAATTGTTATTTAGCTCTCTTTGATAAACATTGTCCGAAAATTTTACATATGCCTAAACATTGTTATAACAAAAGGGTTGCAAAATGCATGTAAAAAGAAAAACAAACGTTATAGAGACTTCATAAAATCTAGAACAGAGACTGCTGCAAAACAATACAAGAAGTACAAAAATAAGTTAACCAACATATTGAGACAAGTGAAAAAGGAATATTATAATAAAATTTTATTAGTAAATAAAAACATTAAGGGTACATGGAATATACTGAACAATGTAATAAGGAACAAATTGGGATCAACAGATCTACCCAACCATTTTATAAAGGACAATAAGGTGATTAAAAACATGAATGACGTGGTTAATGAATTTAATTCTTTTTTTTGTGAATGTTGGGCCTAGTTTGGCAAATGAAATTACAAAAAAATGTGGAAAACCAAAAAGTGTCTGGAAAGGGGAAAATAAAGTGATGCAGTTAATGTTTCTAGGTGAAGTGAAATGAAAATCAAATAATTTCTGTGGCAGCTAAATCAAAAAGTAAGACATCTACTGATAGTGATGGAATTGATATGAAAATAGTAAAAGTGACCATTGATTGTATAGTTAAACCACTGTTATGTTTACAATCTTTCATTTAAAACTGGTGTTTTTCCAAATAGGATGAAAACAGCAAAGGTCACACCACTTTTTAAAGCAGGAGACAAACATAACTTTAACTAGAAAAGCACTCGGAGAGCGCAGACCTCTGCCAAGAATCCTTTAAAAAATTCTGGGATCCAGACGGTGATCCGGATCACTGCCAAAATTTAATGGATTGTTACTTGTGCCGGGGCGGCACGGTGGTGTAGTGGTTAGCGCTGTCGCCTCACAGCAAGAAGGTCCGGGTTCGAGCCCCGTGGCCAGCGAGGGCCCTTCTGTGTGGAGTTTGCATGTTGTCCGTGTGGGTTTCCTCCAGGTGCTCCGGTTTCCCCCACAGTCATGCAGGTTAGGTTAACTGGTGACTCTAAATTGACTGTGAGTGTGAATGGGTGTCTATGTGTCAGCCCTGTGATGACCTGGCGACTTGTCCAGGGTGTACCCTACCTTTTGCCCATAGTCAGCTGGGATAGGCTCCAGCTTGCCTGCGACCCTGTAGAACAGGATAAGGCGGCTAGAGATAATGAGATGAGATGAGTTACTTGTGCCCAGTCACACCTCTGGAAAAAATTTCAGAGCAATCCATTCATAACTTTTTCCGTAATGTTGCTAACAGACAAAACAACAAACAAACAAACCAGCGCTACCGAAAACATAACCTCCTTGGTGGAGGTAATAATTACAGACCAGTATTATTGCTTTCACAATTTTCAAAAGTGCTAGAAAAATTGTTTGTTCAAAAATTAGATAGTTTTATCAATGAGAATGCATCAATGAGAATGGGGATGAGAGTGTAGTGAAGATGCAAGGAGTAGACATAAAGAAAGTTGGTGAATTCAAGTACCTGGGATCAACTGTGCAGGAAACGGGACCGCGATAGTGAGGTGAGAAAGAGAGTGCAGGCAGGGTGTAGCAGTTGGAGAAGGATTTCGGGAGTCATTTGTGATAGGAAAGTCCCAGCAAAAGTGAAAGGTAAAATGTATAAAACAGTAGTGAGACCAGCTATGATGTATGGATTGGAGACAGTACCCTTAACGAAGAGATGGGAGGCAAAGTTGCAGGTGGCGGAGTTGAGGATGTTAAGGTTTGCGATGGGAGTGACCAAGGTTGGACAGGATAAGGAACAAGCACATCAGAGGGACAGCACATGTGGAGAGCTTGGGAATTAAGCTAAGAGAGATGAGACTGAGATGGTATGGGCACATCCTGAGAAGAGATGCAGAGCATGGTGGAAAGAGAATGTTGAGGATGGAGCTGCCAGGCACACGAAAATGAGGAAGGCCAAAGAGGAGACACATGGATGTGGTGAGAGGAGACATGAAAGTGTCAGGTGTGGTAGAGAAGGATGTGGAAGACAGGGAGCAATGGAGATGAAAGATCCACTGTGGTGACCCCTAATCGGGAGCAGCCAAAAGAAGATGATATTTTAAGTTTAAAGTACCCTGTGGCTCCAGTCCCTTATTGAGCCCATTATTCTTTCAATAACACCTCCTTCGAACTTAAACACTGATCCTATATGTTTGCGCACATTACACACACACTGGGAAATACACCATATTTTTCATACGAACTACATCCGGTACATGAAGTAACATATTTTCCTATGTGCTCACTCGTGAGGATATTGGTGAATTGTTTTAACATTTGTTTTTGTTTGTGAATGTGTCTATATAATAAAAAGAAAATACATGTTGGCTTACATATTTTCTGATATTTCACTCTGATGACGTCACTCCCTGTGTTTTCCTGCTGACTTGACGTGTTGTCAAAATGGCAGACTGGTTCAAAATTAAAATTCTTTTGAGTAACGTATATTTTTAAAATTTTAATTTTTTTTGTGAATGTGTCCATACAGTAGAAAGAATATTACACAGTAGCGTGAGTATATGAAGTTCACTTCACTCACTTGTGATATACGGTATACATTCACTAATCGAAGATAAACCTCATATCTTTGTGCAATGGTGTAATATGCTCTCTCTCTCTTTTTTATTTATATTATATTTTGTGTATGTATGTATGTCTCATCTCATCTCATAATCTCTAGCCGCTTTATCCTGTTCTACAGGGTTGCAGGCAAGCTGGAGCCTATCCCAGCTGACTACGGGCGAAAGGCGGGGTACACCCTGGACAAGTCGCCAGGTCATCACAGGGCTGACACATAGACACAGACAACCATTCACACTCACACCTACGGTCAATTTAGAGTCACCAGTTAACCTAACCTGCATGTCTTTGGACTGTGGGGGAAACCGGAGCACCCGGAGGAAACCCACGCAGACACGGGGAGAACATGCAAACTCCTCACAGAAAGGCCCTCACCGGCCACGGGGCTCGAACCCAGACCTTCTTGTTGTGAGGCGACAGCGCTAACCACTACACCACCGTGACGCCATGTATGTATGTATGATTTTATATAGTGCCTTTCTCAAAACCCAAGGTTGCGTTACAATTATAGGAAAAAAAAAATAAAGGTCAGGATGTCATTCCTATGGTGTAGCAGCCACCGTCACACGAAAACAAGTCTCACACCACTAGCACAACCGCTGTGACGGCACCAGGCCACATCACTCGGAACACCATGCCATGCGGGCCCGGCCATTTAGTCACGTGGGCCTGCCCTGTCATAGGCTAGGGCCAACAGCTTAACACAATATTTAAAATAAATAAATAAATCACAGGCGACTACAATTAAACACTTTTTTTAAAGGGCATAATATTAAAGAAAAAGTCCTTAATTTAAAATGTGTATACATGACACACTGTTTTCTTAACGTTTCGGCCTGCGCCCATCTCGTCAGCCCTGCGCTGTCATGCACTTGGCGTTTGATTTGCAAACTAAGCACTGGAGGTAAGAAACTGGTTTTGACATTTCAGTTAACCTACAAAACACATCTGTATTAAAGATTAATGTTGTCATGCTTCACAAAACTAGATTTGAGACATAAAACTTTTAATGCACATGGTTTCACTTAGAAGGGATTCAGTTACTGCAGTTAGGCTTTGTGCAGGGAGGATGAGTGTGATGTAATCTTCTGTTGCGCACTCTTAATTGTAAATATCAATCTTAATTTGCTGTCAACATTGATCACAATCATCCATTTGCGCATTCAGTGTTGGGTATTCGGAACGAGTTTACAACATGACTCGTGCGCAAATGGAATACTGCCAATATTCCGTATGAAACGGAATATTCCCTGCAAATGCCATCAGTGATGGACAATATATAGCAGCAGAACAGGGTGTCTGAAGAGCTCAAAATACACCATTTTAGAGTGGTTTTTTTTTTTATTTCTTCTGGGGGAGCATGCCCCCGGACCCCCTAGTAAAATTGGGTTAGCCGATGAGTGCCCACCCCCAGCCAGTGCAATGCCTGGCTACTAGACCGCTTCTGCCGCCATGTCTGATGCCATGGATCCACAAAGCGAGCATAGATGCACTGCCATGCAGAGCGCTGGTATGTCCCAAAGCGCCTGCACAGCCACCACGACGCCACCAAGCAACATCGCTCGGAACATCACGCCAAGCACTAAAGCACCGCTGTACAGATCGCTGGACAACCATGATGTTAAAATGAGCAACGAGCTTACTGCAGTCCATAGCTAGGAGTACAGTAATCACCCACAGTGAACCAAGGCCTGGAGGGAACCGACACCCAAAACTGGGTCCAGAGCTACAGCACAACTGGCGGACAAAAACACTTGAACAAAAAAATCATCAAACTACACAAACACAAAGAAAAACAAAAGAGAAAATAAAAATAAAAAGCTCCGGTGAGAAGTGGCAGCCAGAATGCACACGGCGTACTCTCAACTGGAAACGGAAATGAAATGAACTACAAAAGCACGGAGACGTACACTTATCTACACAGTAATAAAATTGGCAAAACTTTGTGAAAAAGTAAGAAGGTTCTGTGTTCGAGCCCAGCGGCCAACGAGGGCCTTTCTGTGTGGAGTTTGTATGTTCTCACCGTGTCTGCGTGGGTTTCCTCCGGGTGCTGCAGTTTTCCCCACAGTTCAAAGACATGGTAGCTCTAAATTGAACGTATGTGTGAATGTGAGTATGAATGGTTGTTTGTGTCTGTGTCAGCCCTGTGATGACCTGGCGACTTGTCCAGGGTGTACCCTGCTTCTCGCCCATAGTCAGCTGGGATAGGCTCCAGCTTGCCTGCGACCCTGTACAGGATAAGTGGCTACAGATAATGGCTGGATGGATGTGTTAAAGAGAGGGTGAGGTTTTTTTTGCTTAAAGGCTGAGGTTGAGTCTAGCCATTGCATGAACAAACCCAAACACCTGGCTTGGGTAATGATGAGAATCAATGGCATGTTAGAAATGGTCGGCTGTTCCTGCATTGCAGGTTTAGGGAAATCCTGCAGTTAATGTAAAGACAGGAATCGCATGTACAGATGAGCAGCATATGGTGCTGGACAACATGTCTTGTGAGTCCATTTGTGCTCAAAACAGATTCCATTCATAAAGTCTTTAAGCTTTCACAAGTTCTTTATGCAGGTGGCACAGTGGTGTAGTGGTTATCACTGTCGCCTCACAGCAAGAAGGTCCTGGGTTCGAGCCCAGCGGCCAGCAAGGGCCTTTCTGTGAGGAGTTTGCATGCTCGCATGGGTTTCCTCTGGGTGCTCTGTTTTCCCTCACAGTCCAAAGGCATGCAGGTTAGGCTAATTGGTGGCTCTAAATTGACCGTAGGTGGGAGTGTGAGTGGTTGTTTGTGTCTATGTGTCAGCCTTGTGATGATCTGGTGACTTGTCCAGGGTGTACCCCGCCTCTCGCCCATAGTCAGCTGGGATAGGCTCCAGCTTGCCTGCGACCCTGTAGAACAGGATAAGTGGCTACAGATAATGGATAGATGGATGGAAGTTCTTTATGCACCTGATGATGGCACATGACATCTGGACCTCCTTTTGATGGACTTTTTCTTTTTCCCTATCATTGTAAAGCCACCTTGGGTATGAGAGGCACTATATAAATGTATTATTATTCAATGGAGGAGTATTAAACACTTCAAGACAACAACAAAGAACTGGTGAAAATGTTGGAGGTATGAGGTGCCAAAGTATGCACACCCATCCTTAAGAAAGTCCTGCATTGTCAAAGGCTGTTGCACAAGGAAGAAACCCATATTTCAAGACCTGCATAAAAGAGCTAGGCTGACATTTGTAGTTGATTGCCAGCAGGAACAGCTTGTCTTTTCAAAAGTTAAACTGTTTAATCATCAGTGCAATCTATGGGGGGGGGGGGGGGGTTTGAGGTTTTTAATCCAAAGAACACCATCCTAACATTAAAGAATGGGGGTGGTAGCATCATCTGTCTTTTGCTGGAAAAGGGACTAGTGCACTGAAGAAAATAGACAACCTCGTGAGGAAGGAGGATTATACGAAATCACAGAAGTAACACCTCAAGACATCAGCCAGAAAGTTAAAATTTGGTCAGAACTGGGTCTTCTAGCAGAACAGTGATCCTAAGCATACCTTCAAATTTGTAATAAATTGGTTTCAAGAAAACAAAATGAAAGTATTGGAGTTACCATTGTGAAGCACTAGTCTTGTTGTACTTGAGACCGGTCTTGGTCTCAAGACCACTTTTTGAAGGTCTCAATCTTGTCTCGGAATTGACCGCATTGTTACTTGAGCTTGTCTTGTTCTCAGACGCAGAGGCTCAGAATTTTATTTCAAGACTACAACTGTGGGGGTTTCACTAAATTGTCTATGCATTGTCTGATTTATTTGTTAAAATAATTACTGTGATTTGGATGTAAAACTTCCTGCTTCAAATGTGACCAATAACGTGACTCATTGTGATTTTGAAATTTTCATTAGCATTAATGGCTGTCACCCCTCACCTGCCCCACTTCACAGCTACTGATCTGGTCCTGATCTTCACTCAGTTTTGCCCTGCCTTGGTCATGGTCTTTACTTGATCTCAATCCATCAAAATCTTGGTCTTACCAACCCTGGCTAATGATATTAGCTCTTTTTTGTGTGTATTGCTGGCCCACCTGCTGTATCACACAGTTAAATGAAAGTCTGAGCTGTTAGACTATGCTGGTTGATTGCATGTTGTTGACTTTCAACTGCCTATTATGGGGTTACTCTAAAGATTCACTATGTACATGACCCACTGTTGATTTAATGACATAAAAATAGACATCTCATTTCAGTGTCTGTTACTCATGTATGGGGTGTAGATACAAGCACATGATAATTGACAAAGAATACACTACCTTCTTTGAATATTTTTAAAGGGTTGATATGGCTTGACAAGGTTGGTTGGTTATTTATGTATGTATTTATTACATCATCAGCCAACATATGTTGGGGTAGCTCATCATATATTATGATGTCAGTGTGGTGTTTGTATTCCACTGATATTGCTATTATTAAATTAATAGTTGGTCTATGTAATATAATTTATAAGGAAAATATTATTACCTTTTTATATTAATGTAATTAATGGCTTTCACTAGCTGTTGGTGCAGATGATGGCACGAATAGAGTAAGGCACCAAGGAGATCCCCAACCACTGTGTCTCGCCCCTCTCCAGCTGGCCCTACAGAGTCCCTGCTTCCATGAACCTCACCTCATGTCATGCTAAATGTCACACATGTCTACGGTGGCAAAATGCCATGCAGAAGCCTTAATGTCAGAGAATGGGACCAGAGAAAACAATCTGCTCAGAGTACTAAACTTAACTGTTCTCAGTCTTCATAAATAACACACTGTGAAGAGCTGTAAAGCTCCTGGTCAAGGCCTAATTAATTATGTGGTGGGAATTTGACCTTAAAGGCTACCATATTTCCAGTGGTGTTACCAGTTTTCAAAATAGGTTGTAAATGTCAAGAAAAACAGATATTCTAATCCTTTGTTAATGGATATTATGCCCCAGTTTAATATTTAACAAACATTTTAGTGTACAGTACAAGCTAGATGTGGATCATCCACCATTTTGAAAGCAGAGATTCAGGCCCTGTCCACACAGCAACGGATTCAGGTGAATCCGATACAGTTGTTTATCGTTTAGGCCTGGCGTCCACACGGCACCGGCGTTTTGGGTGCCCTAAAACGCAATCTTTTGAGAACGGGTTCCAGACTGGAAAGATCTGGCAACATTGCCATTGCAAAGTCGTCTGGATGAGTAGAACGGATTTGTTTACGATGACGTCACAACCACATGACTGTGAGTGCTTCACGCCGGGTAGAAGTGTAACGAACTCGATGCGAGTTGTCAACAAATCCTATAACTTGATTCATGAAACGCACTTACAAAATATTTTCACTGTGAATATTTATTGTGTAATGGTGCAAAGTGAGAGAGAGAGAGAATAGCCCTTAGGGCAGAGTCAATCCCGCCAGCAAAAATAGGGAAAAAAAGGAGCGATCTCACCTCTTCAGATGTTGGTTTAAGTCCTACAATACATTCCTCAAAAAGGGCGTAGAAGAACAAATTAATCCATCAACGTGTAGCATTCAATTTATTCCGGACCATTAAAGACGCCGCCTTCCACGTAGAATCATACGTCATCCTCGCCGCCATATTGGATGGGTCAAAGCAGAGAATAAAGATGCCTCATTCATGTGCTGCGTTTAACTGTACCAACAGGTTTACCATCCAAATGAGATCACATGGGATTACCATTCACAAGTGAGACTGGAAAAATACTTTTCATTGTATTTGGTCATTATAATGTAATTTTACAAACAGATTTTTCTGACTTTGTGGCTAATATGAAGTCTCGCGCATAACAGTTTATGCGCATGCGTCCTTACTTCTTCTATTGTTCTGGTGTCTCCGAAGGGACCGTCTTACAGCACCCCTAGAGGTGTGGCATGTGCATTGCATCGTTTTCAGCAAGCGTTGCGTTGCCATATGGACCTGATATTTTACTGATCGTTGCCCATGTGGATGCGATATTTTTTTAAATAACATCTTGTTGCCGTTGTCGTGTGGATGTAGCCTCAGTGCATTCTTATCCATCACTGACTACGTTTACATGCACGTCCAAATCGAGCTGCTGTTGGTAATCGAGCAAAGGGTCCCAGCAGGGGTGCCAGAGAAATCCAATCCTACATGCACAAGTGAAATCGGGCTATTGTGCAAGGTGCATTGTGCACCCGAGCCACACGTGGCGCTACACGCCCCATCGTGTTGGTACACTTCCGGTTGTTGTCATGAAGAAGAGCTATAGTGTTGCCAGATACTGCTGACGTTTTCCAGCCCAAAACATGTTCAAATCCGCTAAAATGCACTTAAAACCCCCAATCTGGCAACACTAGCAGTTCCGTGTTCAAGCTGTTAGGCTTGCTCTAACAGACTATGGCTACAAACTGTCCGGCGCAGACCACTGTTTTGTAAGACAACTTATTTTGCACAATAATATTTTTCTAAAGTCCATTTTTTGCTTACAAAAAAATTATTATTTTTTTGCTTACAATTTAACTTATGTCTTAATAAACACACAAAAAGTTCAATTGTTTTGTTTTTATTGACATTCTTCAGATGTTGGACATATATACACACACAAATACAATGACTTGTTTATGTACACAATTCACAGCTATGCAACAGCTGTACAGATGTATTTGGTGATACAGTAAGTGAGCTAAATTTTAACAGTGCAAACAATGCCACAAAAAGAAAAGATTCATGCCGTTGTCATGATTCGTTGTCATGCCGACCGAGGCTGTTGTGTTTCCCGCTTGTGGTCTCGTCACTCGTCACCTCCGGAAGTAGCTCGACAACTAGCTCAATAGGGTATACATGCACAAAGTAGCTCAGCAGAAATCGCATAAACTAGGTCGTGTAGCTTGATTCCGAGAAATCAAGTTCGGTTCAATTTCAGCCGAATTAAGGTGTATACATGGCATTTTGAACTTCGATTTCAGTCGAGCAATGACAGAAATTCGATTCTCTCTATGTGCATGTAAATGTAGTGACTGTGTTCCACTACAATAGCAGTGAGGAGAAAAACACAGTGGCTTTCAGCACATCATTTTGAGTGCCCCCTCTGCAGCCACTGTGACAAGCTCTTGATGGGAGCAGTCTGGCACAAATTAGAGGCAGTGAACAGTGTGTTAATTTTCCCCTCTGGCCTGTGGAAGAGAGCTCCATGACAGCTGAGTGTTTGGCGTCTAGCTGGGCTGTGGAGGGGAGGTAAGCTATTACCCCTGTTGTGATCACACTAAGAGCATGCACAAACACACACATACATTTAGCACACATACATTTAATGGCTGTTAATTGTTCTCTAGATGATGATGATGAACACCTTATTTTGCTGTGTGAAGCTATGATAGCTGTTGGTTGCTTTAAGTCCAGCTGTCACTCAACTCTAAGGACCTCCCTGTCTGAGGCTCTATGACTGCTCACTGCAGCATAGTTTTACTCCCATCTTTCCTCGGAGTTTTTGCTGCATGAGCAGTAAGAACAGCAAAAAAGACTGATTATCTTGTTTTGGTTTTGTCTTGTGTTTTGTACAGGACATCCCCAAGCAGGTTAATCTGTATGGAGTGCAAACAAGCTTGTGAATGAGCAGTTTAACCAAGAATTTAAAATAAAGAATAGAAAAAAAAATAAGTATGAAATTAAGAAACCACTTTTATAACTACTCTATATAAGGGAAGCCATGGCCTAAAGGTTAGAAAAGCAGCTTTGGGACCAAAAGGTCACCAGTTTGATTCCCTGAACCAGCAGGAATGGCTGAAGTGCTCTTGAGCAAGGCATCAAACCCCCAACTGCTCCCCAGGTTGCTCTGGGTATGTTGTATGTCGCTCTGGATAAGAGTGTCTGCTAAATGCCTGTAGCGTAACGCAAGTAAAGGTGTTTAGTGTTTTTTTTTTCCTTGATTCAATACATCTTCAGACAGAATAATAAAGTAGGCTATTTGTCATTAAGTACCATTTATTATGTCCGGTGTAATAGACATGTAAACTTAAGCCCACGTTCCCTCTGAAGATGTAGCTTCCTCTTTATCTTAAAACAGGAGAGGCTACAGGAGATTAAAAGCATTAGTTTTCATGAGCCACTATACTAGCATTAGCATAGTATATAAGTACATTTCTAGGCAATATACATACTATTGACAGCTGACATCACATACAGCAAATAAAGTCTCTCTCTCTCTCTGTTGTTTTTAGCCAATATTTCCCAGCTGATTCTATCCTGGTTAAAGAAATCAGCACAGTGATTGGGAATTTCATAGCTGCAGACATGATACTCTACTGAGTACAGATGAGAACACAGGATTCAAAAAAACACATTTGTGCTTCAGATAGCTACCGTACATAACTTCCAACCCCTTTGAGAGTCAATAGCAGGGTTACCAGATTTGCTCAACCACATTAGGAGAGTTTTGAAACAACATTACAAGTGGAAACACTTAGTTGATTACAGTGCAAAGACTGAGACAAATAAGTAAAAGTATCCCTCATTTCCAATGTAGAATCATCTTAGGTTAGTTTCAAGTCTTTCCATGTGTTTAACATTAAAAACCATCTGTCTAATATTGTGTTGGTCCCCCTTATTCCACCAAAATAGTTCTGATCCATTGAGGCATGGACTCCAAAAGACCTCTGAAGGTGTGCTGTGGTATCTGGCACTAATGCCGCTTTTCCACTACAAACGCGGCTGAGTCGGGCTGAGCCGTGCCGTGCTGAGTCGGGCTGAGCGGGGCTGTTGGAGTTGCATTTCGACTACAACCGCGCTGAACCGTGCTGGCTGGAAGTGGGTGGACACATTGGGTGGAGTTAGCGAAAGTGGGTGGACGTCAGGTGATGTCGTTAAGCAGCGCAAACAGTGACATCAGTGATCTTTTAAGCGGTAGTCTCACGACCCGAATAGTAAACAATAAACATGGAGGACATGAAGTCGTTAGTGTTGCTGGTCTTGGTGCTGTGGCTTGTTGTCACCAACAACGCGGACAGATACTGGCAAGAGCATATAGATGAGGCGAGGCGCATAAGGCTTCAGAAATTCTCGTAATTCGTAATTATTCTCCTTCCGGGTTTGCGGTGTTTACAGATCCCAGCGCACTCGCGGGGCGTGTGTGGGCATGTGAGGACACTCCTCCTCACCAATCAGTGCACAGGGGAGTGTCTGCTCACGCCCCCAGCCTCACTCGGCACGGCTTGGCTCGCTTCAGCCCCACTCCAAAACCGTGCGAGTTTTAGGGGCTAAGCAGGGCTGAAACGAGCTGAGTCGTGCTGGTTTTTGGTAGTCGAAACGCGAGCCGTGTCGGGCTGAAGTGAGCTGAAGCGAGCTGAAGTGAGCTGAAAAAGGGTAGTGGAAAAGGGCCATAAGATTAGCAGATCCTTTAAGTCCTGTAAGTTGTGAGGTGGGACCTCCATGGATCACACTCATTTATCCAGCACAATTTGGAATTTGGAGGCCAAGTCAACACCTTGAACTCTTTGTCGTGTTCCTCAAACCATTCCTGAACAATTTTTGCAATGTGCCAGGGTGCATTATCCTGCTAGAAGAGTCCACTGCTATTAGGCAATACTATTGCCATTAAAGGATGCTTGGTCTGCACCAGTGTTTAGATAGGTGGTATGTATCAAAGTACCATCCATATGAATGCAAGGACCGAAGTTTCCCAGGAGAAGATTGTCCAGAGCATCACACCGCCTCTGCAGCGTGCCTTCTTCCCATAGTGCATCCTGGTGTCATCTCTTCCCCAGGTAAGTGACAGACACACACAATGATGTAAAAGAAAATAAGATTCATCAGACCAGGCCACCTTCTTCCAGTGCCCCATGGTCAAGTTCTGATGCTCATATGCCCAATGTAGGTGCTTTTGTTGGTAGACGGGTTAGCATGGGCACTGACCAGTCTGGGTCTATGTAGCCCCATACACAGCAATGCACTGTGTGTTCTGACACCTTTCTATCATAGCCAGCATTGACATTCAGCAACTTTTTTGTGCTACAGTAGTTCTTCTGTGATCAAACCACAAGGCTCGCCTTCATTCCCCATGCACATCAATGAGTCATGGGCAGCCATGACCTTGTCACCAGTTCACTGGTTGTCCTTCATTGTACCACTTTTGGTAGGTACTAACCACTGCATATTGAGAACTCCCCACAAGACCTGCCATTTTGGAGATCCTCTGACCTAGTCTAGCCCAGTGTTTCTCAACTAGTGGGTTGAGACCCAAAAATGGGTTGTGGGCCCTTTATGATTGGATCACAGACTGCTGGGAAGAAAACAAATGCTGCTAAATGCAAATGATGCATAACAAAATGTAAAACTGTGGGAAAATGACAATAAAGCAAATTATTGTTTCAAAAAAGTAAACTAATAAATTAGAGATTAGATAGATAGATGCTCCCCATAGCCAATGCAAAATTTGGTCATATGCTGTGCATCCAACAAAAATCTGTCAATTTTGTTGCCAGTTCACCTATAAACACAATTGGTGCCAACATTGATAAGTGGAGTGAAATTCCTTCTTCCTATAAAAGGCTAGAAAACAAAACTGTGCAATGTAAACAAAAAATGGGACATGCACAGTTTGTACAGACCACAGTGTGTGGTGCGTTATAGGCTTTGGAAAGCATGAAACATTCAAAATTCATATAGTATTTAGCAGTGCTTAATTTGTGAAGTGGGAGGTCCCGGAACGCCAAATATTTTCAAATACATTTTTGTGAGAGCCATATATAAAAAGTGACGCTGAATACAACTAAAATGCATTTTTACGTATGACCAACAATTTGAGTGTAATATATTCTTTTTCATAATGAAGAGGCTCTTGACATGTCTTCCTCCTGTCCCCCGCTGAATATTTTGATGCAAACGTAGCTTGGCGTGTTTTGAAGTGCCTCTTTATTTCATTGTTTCATCGATGCAATCTTGTCATTGTATAGGCCTATTGGACACAAAGCAGAACCCTCTCACCCCACAAAGGCGAATTCCTCTGTCCATTCCTGTTGAAATGTACAGTAGTCTACCAGTCACCTTTTTTCCCTTTTTGCCATGTTCTTTGTCAAAAGGCTTTGCTTTGCGGACAGCTAACTGACTTTTTCATTAAATGGAGGTGTACTTCTTGAGCTCAATGTGAGCTGATTAATCTGCGAGCCAGATGCAGTCACCAAAAGAGCCACATCTGGCTCCCGAGCCATTGCAGACCCCTGCGTTAAGGCAACAACTGGATCAACAATTAACAAATCAAACACAGGTTACAATATATTGATGGCCATAATAAAACACAGCAGAGTAAAGACTTAATCTTGCTTGTGTATCTGACTGAGATTATAAAGAAAGTAAATACATAAAACAGTCCTGGCACTTGCACCCACAACGCAGCCCCATAGACCGTAGAATGCATTTGAACAATAGACCTACCACATGTCGACCGACCTGGCAGTGGCCCCGCTTGGCAAAAAATAAAAAATAAAATATCAGACATTATGATCTTAGAAAACGCTTTAGTGACGAACAGTTACAGACAGTAATATGTCGTGATATTATGTTATAAAATATTTTTTATTAGGCTATATATTAAATTAGTATATATTAAATTTATCTTCTAAAATAACAGACTGTACTCATATCACAACCGGTTTATTTCACCATTGGAGATCAGATCACACAAGACATGAGTTAAATGACTCATTTTAAGGATTTAAGTAGGGTATTTAAAAGCATAGCCTAGGATTTCAAGCATATTTCAAGTTTAAAAGCAGTGCCAGCAAACATAAGTGCAATCAATTCAAGTAATAGTTAAGAAATAAAGGGTTTACAAAACAAGTTGGAGAATTCATTTTAAGGATTCAAGTTTTACTATATTCCAAGGATTCAAGTAGCAGCCATAAGTGCAATCGATTCAAGTAATGGTAAGTAATAATGGGTTTTTAAAAAGTGATGTGAACCATTTTTTCTTTTTCAAGTAACACGGTTAATTCTTTTCTTAAGTAATAACGAGTTGACATGTAACGTTTTTTTTTTTTTTCAAGGCAGCGATCCGCCTACACCCTTCACATAGTCAAGGATTTGTTATGTAACTGGGATTGTTCGCAGGTGGTCGGCAGGTTCAGGATGCACCGGCGCTTTGCCAGCCCATTGTAGCTCTCTCGGGTTGCTCCATCACGGGTGGGATCCTGCGCTGCCTGTGTAAAATGTCTGTAGAGGGCAGGGTAACGTTTAGGATCCGGCTGTCCTGGGACTTTGAAAAATTTTAGGAAGCTTTCTTGTTTTTTTGCCATTTTTTCCACAGCGCAAGCTAACGGCTACAAAAAACCCAGTGTTCTATTGAGCGGAAGTATACACCCCATGTTCCCCCCTTTCCCCTTTCGCATAGATTTTGTGGATGTCATAGGAGAGAAATCAACAACAGATATCAAAATCAAAACCGAACACTAAGCAAATTTTTATTTACTTATTTATTTAATTTATTGTTTGATTTTTTTTTTCCCTTTGTGATGGTCACGGAGGTGATCTGATCCATTTAAATAGCTGCCAGAACACCGAATGAAATGAAAATAGCTGCCGGATCTGACGACGGAGGTTCCGGATCTTGTTCCGTCATGTTCCAGCTCAAATTAAGCCCTGGATTTAGAGACAAAACATCCAAGACATAAGCCTGTTGACATTTTTCAAAAGAAAATCTCAAACGTCTCAAAAAATTATGAAAAACATACACACTGTTCAGGAGCAAGCAAACATACAAACTCACTCATCACATTTCAAAATGCAAACAGACTCACACAGTTACAGAGGTGCTTGTTTTACCTGCTGCTATTGACATTACCAGAAAGATCCTCAGTGAAATCTGAAATAAATAAGTTGAAAAAAAAATCCTGATCTCCAATGACACCATACAGATGAGAATATAAGACATGTTCGATAACATAAAGCAGCAGGTAACACATATTAAGGCAAGTGATTTATTATGCACTCCAACTAGATGAATTAACTGATGTATCCAGTTGTGCCATCCTGATTTTGAGGCAGTTATCAAAATTAAATCACACCCTCAGGTTTCTCAGCATAGGCGATGATTTCAGCTTTGTTCTTGTTAGCTGCAGTTAATTCTCATGATTGTTTGTGTTTAATGGTTGTGCATATTTCATAATAGTGTACAATTTGAAATACAATATTATTTGTCTGTGTGTTTTATTTGTTAGACTAGGTAAATTGCACCAACTCTGGATTATGTGTATGCATTTATATAGTGGTCCATTTTCATATTAATGTCATGTGAATAATTAATTTTGCACTTAAGCATGTGCATTGCAATTGATAAATTGATATTTTCCACTATATTATGAGGTACAACCTTAACAACATGTAAGTTTATTTATTTCCTGTGATCTGAGGTAGTAAATGACTATTATCCAACTTTATTAGGCTGATGCAATGGATAATTATTAGTAGTATTAATAACATTATGTAAAATGAATATGCATTTCTTCATTTACTTCCATATGATTAACAATTTTAGTGTAGTGTTGGGTCGTCACTTAATGTCCAACATAAAATATGGATCCTGAAGCAAAACCATTTGAGAACTGCTGGTCTAGCCATCACAATTTGGCCCTTGTCAAAGTCACTCAGGTCCTTACACTAGTCCAACACATCAGCTTTGAGAACTGACTGTTCACTTGCTGCATATCCCACCTTATTACTATTGCACTTTGTTTGTTTATGTTCTGTCAGGACTGTGTATGTCATAAATGTGTCTTTGCACCTTTGGGCCAGGAGAAACATTACTGTGTATATGGTATATGGAATGTGTATATCACTATGTCTATGGTTCTTTGCACACTGTATATGGCTGTGATGGCAATAAAGATCTACTTGACTTTACTTGACTTCAGTGTCAGAAAATGCATCACAGTCACAACATTTATAGTGAAGCTGTCATACTTACAGAATTCTGTATCTAAACAAGGCAAACAATTGCAAAACAAGACTCTGACCATTAGACCAGTGATCTGTTTCTGGACAAGTGGCCTCCCACAGGATACCCCAATCTAACCACCATTCTGCATGTGGAAATGTTCTTAATTTAACTATTGAACATAGTCGCAAGTTCTACTGTTTTGTGTTTTTCTTTGTTTGTTTGTTTGTTTTTACAATTTGACTTCACCAAGCATTTATGTGTTCACCAATCACATTTCTTCTGTGAAGTTGATGGTTCACAGGTTTAAATAATTCATTGGACAGTTCTTAACCCAATTCCAGTAATTTCAGCTCAACTCTCCTTCAATGTTGCTTTGCTTGATGCAGGCCAAAAATTTGATGCTTCTGAAACACAGCAACACCTTTTGCACAACCATGGGATACGTCTTCCAACATGTCTGTGAAGGTTCTCAGTCATTCAGGTCATTGTAAACCATAGATGCTAAAGAAGGCAACTGGACTTGCTTGAAATTCTCAAAGACATTTCACCTCTCATCCAAAAGGCTTCTTCAGTTCTGTCTGACTAGTGGGGAGTTCCAGGTATTTATCCTCTAGTGGACCAAAAGCAACCCTAAGGAGAGTTGTTGAGGTCACATAGGTTGTTGACCCTCTCAGTCATCTTGTAGGTGTTAGGGTCACTGAAGGCCAGGTGTGAATGGTGTTAGCAGTGTAGAAGGTCATTAGAGTGATCTGTGGGTCTTTGGATCTCTCTGCCATCATGGGAGTCATTGAAGTGAGCTGAGTCTTGGTGTGGATGTGTATTCAGTTTTCTGGGAAGTGTGCCAAGGACTGCATTGTAGGTGGCTGATAAGTGGTGTCTCAGACCACCTCCTCTGTTCAGTGATGGTCATTCCAGGTTGATGAAGATGGCTTCTTTTACTCCTCTTTCAAACCACTGGTCTTCTCTGGCTAAAATCCATACATTGCAGTCCTGAAATGAGTGTCCATTGTTATTGAGATGAAGATAGACTGCAGAGTCCTGGCCTGAGGAACTGACTGTCCTCTGTTGAGCCATGCACTTGTGAAGCAGTTGTTTTGTTTCCTCAATGTACAGGTATGTGCATTCCTCGCTGCACTGAATTACATACACTGTGTTGTCCTGTTTGTGTCTGAGTATTCTGCCCTCAGGATGGACCAATTTCTGCCTCAGAGTGTTACTGGGTCTGAAGTGTACAGGGATGTGTTTATAAAAGATTCTCCTGAGTTTCTCAGTCCAGAAATGTAGGGAATGAATTGTCACTTTTTCTAGGTCCCTATTTAAATGTGAGCAAATTTGTGATATTAACCATGTTAACCACTTTGTATGAATGGTCAGATTTTCCTCATGCCTAATCTTTTCTATGGAAGCATGTGTTCACATTACATTCTGATGGATTTGAGCTAAACTGGATTATAAGATATTGCACAAACTTTTGGAGTCCATGCCAGCTTGCATGCACACTGTCATTAAACCAAAAAGGGGACACTTTCTTGTTGTGAATCTCCAATTTACATGCCAAAGGTGTTCTGTGGGATTCAGATCTGGTGACTGGGAAGGCCACTGAAGAACACTGAACTGTTTGACATATTCATGAAACCCATTTGAGACAAATTTTTCATTGTGACATGGTGCATTTTCATCTTGGAAGTAGCCATTAGAAAATGGGTAAATTGTGACCATGAAGAGATGCACATGGTCAGCAACAATACTCAAACAGACTGTGCCATTCAATTGATGATTGATTGGTATTAATGGGTCCACAGTGTGTTAAGAAAACAGTCCCCACACCATTACACTACCTCCACCAGCCTGGACTGTTGACACAAGTCATGTAGGATCAATGGATTCATGTTGTTGCCACCAAATTCTGATGCTACCATTTGTGTGCCTCAGCAGAAATTGAGATTCATCAGAACAGGGTACATTTTTCCAGTCTTCAGCTGTTCAGTTTTGGTGAGCCTGTCCCCACTGCAGTCTCAGTTTTCTGTTCTTGGATGATTGAATTGGAACCCAACATGGTCTTCTGCTGTTGTAGCCCATCTGTCTCAAGTTTTGATGTGTTGTGCAATCCATCCATCCAGTCCATTATCTGTAGCCACTTATTCTGTACAGGGTTACAGGCAAGCTGGAGCCTATTCCAGCTGACTATGGGCAAGAGGTGGGGTACACCCTGGACAAGTCGCCAAGTCATCACAGGGCTAACACATGGAGACAAAGAACCATTCACACTCACACCTACGGTTAATTTAGAGCCACCAATTAGCCTAACCTGCATGTCTTTGGACTGTGGGGGAAACTGGAGCACCCGGAGGAAACCCACGCTGACACGGGGAGAACATTTCTGCTCACAACAATCGGAGAGAGTAGAGATCTGAGCTACTGTAATTTAGTCTTTGTCCTCTCAACCCAGTTTGGCCAATCTCCATTGATCTCTGTCATCAGTAAGGCGTTTCTATCCAAAGAACTACAACTCACTGGATGTTTTTTCCTCTGTATTGCACCATTCTGAGTAAACTCTAGACACTGTTGTGCATGAAAATCTCAGTAGATCAGTAGTTATAGAAATACCACCTGGTGCCAGCACAGTCAAAATCACTGAGATCACTTTTTTTTTCTCTCTGTTCTTATGGTACTCCAAATTGCAGTTAGGTGCATCCTGTTTGCTTTACTTATCATTGATCTGTGTTGAGAAATCAATGGGAGTACTGTTGCAATTTGAATTGATTCGACATAGTTTGAATATAGGCCACACACTAGGATTTATAAGGGCCCACAATATACACTGCATTGTCAGGACAAAAACCAAGCCATGAATTTCAAGAAACTGTCTGTGGATCTCTGTGATCAAATTGTGGTATGGCATAGATCAGGGTAAAGATGTAAAACAATTTTTAAGGCTTTCAGCATTTCCAGGACCACAGTGGCCTCAATAATTTTGAAATGGAAGAAGCTTGGCACAACCATGCATGGCTGTCTGGCCAAAATGGTCATCAAGGAAAGAAGAGCCTTGGTCAGAGAGGTAATAAAGAACCAGTCATTCTAAAACTGTCCCGTATCAAGATGGTAGAATCTCTTGGATGGACAACCATTTCTGCATCCCGCCATAAATCAGGCCTTCATGTCAGAGCGGCAAACTGGAAGCAACTGTTGAGTAAAAGGCACACAACAACAGCATAAAGGTGTCTGGAACCAAGTGAAAAAAGATTGTCTGGTCTGATGAGATGAAAATTGAATTCTTTGGGCAGAATAGCAACCACTATGTCTGGGCAAAAAAAAAAAAAAGGGCACTTCATATCACCTGGCTAATACTATCCCAAAATTGGCGGTGGCAGCATCATGTTATGGGTGTGCTTCTCAGTAGCAATTTGAAATTGCCTCATCTCACTGTTTGCACTTTTTGTCTGTAGCCATGATTAAACATGATTCAGCGCATTAATTTGCAGATGTGGTCAGAGAAAAAGGCTCTTGCAATTTAGCTGAGTCAACAGTCTGCTACCACCATAAGGTAAAAGGAAAAATAGCCTCAATGAGGGTGTAGCTCATACGGTACCAGCCACCATCGTTGTGTGCGAGTTTGAAATCTGATCAATCCTGTAGGAAGAGTAGTGATTTTTGTGAAACTGCATATGACCCCTGTGTAGCCACATCCATGGCAAGTGACACCACCTGATAAACAGTTATTGTGGACTATGTCTTTAGAGTCTTCTGGGTGAGTTTCAGTGAAAACATCCTAGCAGCTTATGAATGGTAGTGTTTAGTGTGATGAGTCATCCAAAACTTTCATGTCCATAAAGTGTTAAATATGACAGGTGGTGCCACTGTCTTGACAACTTTAATACATACCAACCTGGGGAACATTCCATATGAGTTTGATCAAAATCTGTTCACTCCTGTAGAGGGAGTAGCAATTTTCATGAAATTGCATGTGAGCCCTCTGTAGCCTCATCCATGGTAGGTGGCACCACCTGGTGAACAACTCTTGTTCGTATATGTCTTTAGAGACTTCTGGGTGAGTTTCAGTGAAAATATCGCTGTTTAATATGACGAGTTACCCAAAAATTTCAGATGCCCATAAAATCGTAAATATGACAAGGAGCACCACCATCTTGACAACTTTTATGCACACCCACCTAGGGAACATTTATATGTGAGTTTGATCAAAATCCGATCAATCCTGTAGGAGGAGTAGTGATTTTTGTAAATTGTGGATGGACGAAGATGAACGATGGATGGTTGATGGACAACACATGACTGCATAAGCTCATCCAGACTGGCCTACAGCCAGATGAGCTAAAAATTGCAACATGCAGGTTGGAAAGCCACTTATTATCCATTCTAAGAGAGAAGCCATCTTGATGGCTGTCCACAGGCTGCATTTGGCCTTGGGCTGGACTTTATAAAAAAAAAAAATTATTTTTTTTTTTAAATTTGAACTCTCTCCCAAAAGAATTCTTCCCATGGTTATATTTGTTGTCCTTTTAAAGCTAAATAAACTCCTTGTCCTGTGACGTAGTGAATTCCATCATGACCAGCACTGCGTTAAAGCACGTATTCAGTGCTCAAACTGCACGTCACTATCTAATCACACTCTGCTAGTTTAAAATCAGCGCAGTATCTCAATACCGGCTAAAAGAGGCCAATTCAGACTCCTTCCTTGACTTGACTGAGGATGGAGTGGAACGTGATGGTTTAGTTCATTAGTGTCACTATCAGTCTGGAAAAACCTCCCAGATGCTGCATTCGACAGCATGCTCCATCCAAGAATCTGAAATTGTTTACTGAGCTATAAGGAGGGCTCTTCTGATGGGCCTGAGCTACTCTGCTGTGCTCTCTTAGTCCCAGAATCCATCATTACAGGCGAGCCACCAGGTCATCCACACAAGTGCATTTTAAGAATTGATGCATTGTTAAAGAATGTAAACTGGACAAGCAGTGTTCTCGCAGTGCTCAAAGCGAAGCTCCATACTAGAGAATATGGTAATGCATTGACTTGATTTTTGATGGCTTTTGTGACTGTATGACATCCGTATAAACAACAAATGTGTACCTCCACAGGATACCTGATCGTAAATGCAAGGCAACACCTCTCTTACACTTAGCAATGAAATGTGTATCTTTATTTACATAAGATAGATGGGTTTTTATCCAGCGCTATTTTATTTTTAATTTGCTTTTTTTAATGAAAAAAATGAGATTATTTCCTAACACATTTTACGGAAAAGATTCACGACAATTTCTTATAAAACTAGCTAAAACAGCTTTATTAGTCCACTAGCTTGTTTGACAGTTGTAAGCAGAAAACTGTTTGAAATATATAGATTGCAGCTCAAACCCTCAGAGCTCATACGCTGGGTTCAGTCAAGGAGGATGTTTTCCAGGAGGATTTTTTCCCCTTGAACATTTTTATCCTACTGTGTGTGTGTGTGTGTGTGTGTGGGGGGGGGGTGTTAATAAATCTGAACGATTCCTTACTCTGCTCACTCATGTAAACATAATTACTGTACAGCTCAATAGCAATTTGAGTATTTTTCCTTAGTGTTAGATAATGTAAAACTACCACAGATCGATATCGATTAGTTCTTACGTCCGATAATATTTGATCGTAACTATATAGTAATGCTGTAAAGTGAAAGTGCTGCTTCACTGCTGTCCACCAGGCAGCCAGCAGAGTCACACCATAATAAATGTCGTGGTGTTGTTTCTGATGCATGGCATGCGGTGTCAAAGAAAGGAATAAATATGTATCGTAACTGCGATGCGTATCTCATTATTGATATCACAGTCACAAGACAATTCAGCAATTTATTGACATGAAATACACAACACTACACAACTTGATGGTTCATATACTACAATATTTTTATTTTATTCAGATTGATTTTGTGCCTGGGTGGCACGGTGGTGTAGTGGTTAGCGCTGTCGCCTCACAGCAAGAAGGTCCGGGTTCGAGCCCCGTGGCTGGCGAGGGCCTTTCTGTGCGGAGTTTGCATGTTCTCCCCGTGTCCGCGTGGGTTTCCTCCGGGTGCTCCGGTTTCCCCCACAGTCCAAAGACATGCAGGTTAGCTTAACTGGTGACTCTAAATTGACCGTAGGTGTGAATGTGAGCGTGAATGGTTGTCTGTGTCTATGTGTCAGCCCTGTGATGACCTGGCGACTTGTCCAGGGTGTACCCCGCCTTTCGCCCATAGTCAGCTGGGATAGGCTCCAGCTTGCCTGCGACCCTGTAGAACAGGATAAAGCGGCTAGAGATAATGAGATGAGATGAGATTTTGTGCCCTTGTAAATATTTTACTCATACAGTGGTGCTTGAAAGTTTGTGAACCCTTTTAGAATTTTCTATATTTCTGCATAAATATGACCTAAAACATCATCAGATTTTCACACAAGTACTAAAAATAGATAAAGAGAACCCAGTTAAACAAATGAGACAAAAATATTATACTTGGTCATTTATTTATTGAGGAAAATGATCCAATATTGCATATCTGTGAGTGGCAAAAGTATGTGAACCTTTGCTTTCAGTATCTGCTGTGACCCCCTTGTGCAGCAATAACCACAACTAAACGTTTCCGGTAACTGTTGATCAGTCCTGCACACCGGCTTGGAGGAATTTTAACTCATTCCTGCATACAGAACAGCTTCAACTCTGGGATGTTGTTGGGTTTCCTCACATGAACTGCTCGCTTCAGGTCCTTCCACAACATTTCGATTGGATTAAGGTCAGGAGTTTGACTTGGCCATTGCAAAACATTAACTTTATTCTTCTTTAACCATTCTTTGGTAGAACGATTTGTGTGCTTAGGGTTGTTGTCTTGCTGCATGACCCACCTTCTCTTGAGATTCAGTTCATGGACAGATGTCCTGACATTTTCCTTTAGAATTCGCTGATATAATTCAGAATTCATTGTTCCATCAATGATGGCAAGCTGTCCTGACCCAGATGCAGCAAAACAGGCCCAAACCGTGATACTACCACCACCATGTTTCACAGATGGGCTAAGGTTCTTATGCTGGAATGCAGTATTTTCCTTTCTCCAAACATAACACTTCTCATTTAAACCAAAAAGTTCTATTTTGGTCTCATCCGTTCACAAAACATTTTTCCAGTAGCCTTCTGGCTTGTCCACGTGATCTTTAGCAAACTGCAGATGAGCAGCAATGTTCTTTTTGGAGAGCAGTGGCTTTCTCCTTGCAACCCTGTCATGCACACCATTGTTGTTCAGTGTTCTCCTGAAGGTGGACTCATGAACATTGAAATTAGCCAATGTGAGAGAGGCCTTCAGTTGCTTAGAAGTTACCCTGGGGTCCTTTGTGACCTCGCTGACTATTGCATGCCTTGCTCTTGGAGTGATCTTTGTTGGTCGACCACTCCTGGCGAGGGTAACAATGGTCTTGAATTTCCTCCATTTGTACACAATCTATCTGACTGTGGATTGGTGGAGTCCAAACACTTTTGAGATGGTTTTTAACCTTTTCCAGCCTGATGAGCATCAACAACGCTTTTTCTGAGGTCCTCAGAAATCTCCTTTGTTTGTGCCATGATACACTTCCACAAACATGTGTTGTGAAGATCAGACTTTGATAGATCCCTGTTCTTTAAATAAAACAGGGTGCCCACTCACACCTGATTGTCATCCCATTGATTGAAAACACCTGACTCTAATTTCACCTTCGAATTAAATGCTAATCCCAGAGGTTCACATACTTTTGCCACTCACAGATATGTAATATTGGATCATTTTCCTCAATAAATATATGACCAAGTATAATATTTTTGTTTCACTTGTTTAACTGAGTTCTATTTATCTACTTTTAGGACTTGTGTGAAAATCTGATGATGTTTTAGGTCATTTTATACAGAAATATAGAAAATTCTAAAGGGTTCACAGACTTTCAAGCACCACTGTATGCTCATCAGGAGCTCTGCTTTTAGGCAGTGACCATTATTTAGTGTAAGTGCACTTGGACTTTTCACTGTTTATCATGCCGCTAATCTAGAGACAGCGATTTTCTGCTTTGTAATTCAGGATCATTCTGTTTCAGTTTTACTAAATTCCATTTCAACACTGGTTTCAGGTTTTCCTGTATGACACACAAATTTTAATAGGAGATGCCATTTTATATTTTGGGGAGGTTCTAGGGTTGGTCTCTTGGAGTAAGGAAAAAGATTTAAAAGCTAATAGTAGAAATTCAGACCTCCAGTGTGTTTGGGACTCACTCAGCATCCGGATTGTTTCTATACAATAAAGGCACTTTCAAGGTAACTTCTTTCATGTAAGTGTATTTTTGGCTACTTTTGTGATTCAGATTTCCATGACATCAGTTGGCCTTGGTTCGGGAACCTGGTCTCGCTGAGAGCTGCGATCTGGATGTTGTACCTTCCGAGTTCCCTTGCGACAAGTGCTATCTGTCTCTTGGGTCTTTCTGCCTTAGAGCTGTCTGAGTGTTTGCACATTCCATGTGCCAATGGGGAGTGGTGCCACTGAAATTTTCTTTGTGTTTTGACCCCATTGTTGGGATCCCTGCTTGTTGCAGTAAGCAGGCCAGGGTAAGATGAAGCAGGCTATATTTGGGTCACTTTTTCCACCCTCTTCCCCAGGCCAAGGAGGTGAGCAGAGTGATTCCTAATAAAAGGGCTGCTCATACATTCAGGGGGCTGCTGGACTCCACTGCTGTTTCAGTCCAGTAGAGAACGACCCTATGCCCTGAGCCACCTGTGTGTGGGGTTGTGGCTACAGCTTCCAGTGTATCCACACCTGCTATTTCCTCACTTGCCCATCACCACAGGACTTGCATATGGATGATATGCGTAGTGATGTCTTGACATGTGTGAATTGGATTATAGTGAGGAAGAGTTGTGCAGGTTGTCAGCCTCACTCTGTCATTCCAGGCCTAACTTGATCCAGTGGCAAGACAGAGTCAAGATAACTAGAGATAGGCAGGGATACCAGCAGTGTCCTTTTTGTCTCACTGTGCCCGAGTTGCATTCCACAGTACTTTGCTGGGTCTGCCTTCCTGCCTGTTGAACCAATATGGTGGTTTCCTCCATACAGACTGCTGGATCCAGTCTTCATATGCATAGGTCAACAAGTCCTGACTCACCAAGGAGCTTGAGGCCCAACAGCTACCCTCACTTGGTTTAGCCTGCCGGTTGAAGCAATTACCTGGGTGTGGCCACTGTTGCATGCAAACAGCTACAAGGAGCCACAGGTGAGAGCTGAGTGTTAGGGGATGACCAAGGTGGATGAAAGTACTCTTAAAAAAAATAAAAGCATGACATGTTTCCCCATCAGAGGTACTACCTTTCTCTAACACCCCATACACCCCAAGTATACAAGGGAAGAGACATCAGGCCTTGGAGCACTCTGATGTAAGGCACTGGAAAAACACACGACTGGTGAAGGTGAGGTGTATGCCAGGGATATTCATAAGAATCCACTGGTGCCAGTCAAAATTCAATTTCAAGGACAAAAACATAGGTATAGAGGGTTCCCGCATGACGTCACCGCGCCGCGAGATTTCAGTAGTCGCCATATTGGAAGACCAAGTACACATCTATGCAAGTACATACATACATAAAACAAACTACACCTGAAATGTAGCCAGGGCCGGTTCTGCCCTAATCTGGACCCGGGTGCAACATCGCGCAACCCCCCCCCCCCCCCCCCCAAAAAAAAAAAAAAAAAACACACCAGTCTAAATCAGGACAACCAGTGTTCGAACTACGGGGGTACTCGGGGGATCCGAGATCCCCTGAAACAGACATGAGATCCCTTGAAAACATGATTTGGGAAATGTTGGGGGGGTCTCTAAAATATTGGCAAAATGATGTTTATTGACATAGCAATCGTGTGTAACGGGAAGCATTTGCATATCCGAAGTGTTGTGTTTACATCAAAGATAAAATAAACCGATATGACAACAACTGCTGCTGCCAGGTTGGTTGTTGAGTAGCCTGACTGGTTTTTTTTGTTCTTGCATGTGGTATCATTGTTGACACGAGGTTGTTTTTTGAACATGCCAATGCGGACACGATTTCCCCTGATGAGTTATGACTTCAGACGCGATGCGTGTGTGGAGGTGTGGAGTCCACGTGATATGTGTGTAAGATAGGCTTCTCGTGTTTGGAGATCCGCGCTCCGAGACAAGTGCAAGCACCCCCCCCAGGGAAAAAAAGGGACCCCCCGAAAATATCGGCATAGTTCGAACACTGAGGACAACCATCACATAACTATAACTATAAACATTTTATATCAACTATTTTAACTAAATGGGCTATAATAAATAAGCCTGCAGGCAGCCTCAGCAGGCTGCCTCAGAAAAGTAACCATTCAATGACACAACTGAAAGCCTGCAGCCACGGCGGGCTGCCTCAGAAAAGTAACCATTTGTCCTACCTTAACTCGTTTTGCTTTTTCTGCCTCCTTTTTTGTATTTTCGACCCTGCATTTATTTTCTTTCCTTTTCTGAAAACCCGATTTGTGTCCAGACATTTTGTTCTGCTACCAATGATCTAACTCGTCAGGTCTCGTCTCTCGAGTCCGCGATGAAGGGCAACAACTGATACATTTTTACAAACAGCCAATAAACAGCCAATAGGGAGGTTGCAATGTTCAGGCTCTCCTTTGCTCACAGACACTCAGTAATGCACTTATTCTCTGTCTCCTGGCAGAAAGCTCCTTGGTTTGCTTGTGTCTCAATCACAGCTGGTATTCTGTAGAAAGACTTCTTTTCACCTTTCCCATCAGCTTTGTTGGAACACCCTAACACAGCACAAAAGTTTACCATTGTAGGTTTATGATGAATCAAGTGCCTCGTGGGTTTAAATTCCACACGCTGCCATTATTTTCCCCTAATCACAAGTTTGTTGGTCTTCCAATATGGCGCAGGGTTTGTTTACTTCCAGTTTCCGGTGACGTCAGTGTGAAGGGTCTATTGCTGAGGTTAGACCTTGCCTCAAAAATCCACTAATCCTCATAGGAAATGTTCATGAACGAGGAGTGTAGTAGTGAAGTACAGTGTGGAATGTGTGCAGTATTAGTTGGGAAGGTGGTGCAGAGGTGATTGAAGTCATGTAACAAAACCCTGAGGCATGCCTTCACCCATGTGAGTATAACTCATGGTCAGCAAATCCAGCCAAATGTCACACTATCCCACCCATATTTTTTGTGTCATTAAGGATATAGCTCATATTGTATGATGCAGGTGTCACCCCCCCCCCAGGCTTCCAGGTCCTGAGCTGGGTTTTGTTCCTGGTGAATGGTGTGCTGTGTGTTGCCAGTTCCACTCAATGTTTTACCCAAGACCTGCTCTGCAGCCAGTCCTACCTGCTGCTGATTAGTTTATTAGCAACAGTACTTTAACTCAGTCTTGGGATTCAGTCTTTGTGAAGTTATTTTTGGATTATTTTGGGATATTTTTCCTGGACTCTAGGTTCTGTGTGAGGGTTTTTTTTTGTCCTTTTTGTATTTTTGGATTATGGACTTCTGCATGTTTGGAACATTGCTCTGGGTTCTGTTTTTGATCTGTGTGGCACTTTACGCTGCCTTAGACCTTTCTTCTGAGTCATGAACACTGTTAATGTGCTGTGCCTAAACTTCTGCCTTGACTGTGCAATGACTCTATGCACCAGTAGCTGCCCTTTTCCCTGTTGCCATCAAGGTATTCTGTGTGAAGACACCTTTAAAGCCATCCTATTTTCAAAACTGTTTTTTTTAGTCTGCTTATGGGTCCAAATCTGCTCATTTGGCCATAGGCTGTGATAGCAGCACACTAAAACTAAGTAAGAGACAAACTAAATGTTGGTAATGAAGAACTAGAAAATGACAGTCCCACCTGTATGACAGAAGAACTTGGCTACAGGGATTCACATAGGGAAACTGTAATGTACTTGTATTTACCATCAAGCTCTTAATTACTTGTGAAGTATGAAGGCCCCATTTGAGGTCAGAGAGAATCCAAGAACTTGAATATGAGGTCAGGTGAATGGATAGAGATGATGCACTCCAAATATACTACCTCAGTCTCCTGAAGCCATGGAGAAAGGCAGTTCCTGTGGCTAAGTTGATAATGTTTCCCAAGAGGGTGAAGATGAGACTGGGGGTAAATCTAACAGCTGCAACCCAATATATGCTGGAGCCCACCTTGCAGGAGTGGGCTCTTTCTCTCTCTCTCTCTCTCTCTCTCTCTCTCTCTCTCTCTCTATGCCCATTGCTGAACGGTCAATCTATTTTTGTCTAGATTTTGAAAAAGTCAACATGGTGTCTAAATTTAATGCATATCCAAAGCCACATGTGAATGAACTATTTGTTCAGGCCATCATAGCTATTGTTCAGGTCATCATTCAGACTATTTGAACTATTTGGTCAGGTCGTCATTCAGAATGACCCTTATGAAAGGAAAAACAAGTATTGGAGTACCCTTGCCCAGACCAGGGATACCAGGGCCCCACCCTGGAGCCAGGCCCGGGGGAGGGGCTCGTCGGCAAATGCCTGGTGGCTAGGCCTATGTCCGTGGGGCCTGGCCAGGTCCAGCCTGAATGAGCAACACAGAACCACTCTCCTGTGGACCCACCACCCGCAGGAGGTGCCATAGGGGTCCGGTGCACTGTGGATTGTGTGGCAGCCAAAAAGTGGAGACCCTGGTGTACTGATCCCCAGCTGACAAAACTGGCTTTTGGGACATGGAATATCACCTCTCTGGTGGGAAAGGAGCCTGAGCTTTTGCGTGAGGTTGAGTGGTACAGACTAGATATAGTTGGGCTCACCTCAATGCATAGCTTGGGCTCTGGAACCAATTTCCTGGAGAGGGGTTGGACTCTCTTCTATGCTAGAGTTGCCAAGGGTGAGCGGTGCTGGGCAGGGGTGGGGCTATTGGTAACCCCCCAGTTCGGTGCGCTAACATCGGAGTTCTCCCCAGTAAATGAGAGGGTCATTTCCCTGTGCCTTTGGGTTGGGGAATGGTCTCTGACTGTCATTTGTGCTTCTGCACCAAATGGTAGTTCAGAGTACCCAGCTGTGGCAGCGGGGGCATGGTCAAGTGTTGGTCTGTGACCGGAGGGCTGAGTCAAGGAAGGTAAATGGCAAAATCACTGCACCTGATGTTAATTAATGTGTTTGTGTGTCTTCCCCAGTGGCCGCGCCCTATTTAGGGAGAGAGAGCGAGAGCAGAGGGGGCTCTCTCCCCAACCAGATGACTTGTGTGTGTGCGTGCGTGTGTGGCTGGGAGAGTTAAATTTCCACTGAAAAATGAAAATAAAAGAGTTTTGTGAACTCAGTTCTGGCCTGCCGTCCTTCTGTGCTCCACCCACCCATATGAACTGCCACACCAGCCTTCTTGGAGTCCTTGAGTGGGGTGCTAGACAGTGCACCACAAGGGGACTTCATTGTTTTCCTGGGGGACTTCAATGCTCATGTGGGCAATGATTGTGAGACCTGGAAGGGTGTGATTGGGAGGAACGGCCTGCCCTATATGAACCCTAATGGTGTTCAGTTGTTGGACTTTTGTGCCATGCATGGTTTGGCCATAACGAGCATAAGGCTGTCTATAAGTGCACATGGCACAAGGACACCCTAGGCCGTAGATTGATGATTGACTTTATAGTTGTTTCATCTGATCTATGACTGTATGTCTTGGACACTTGGGTGAAGAGAGGAGCAGAGCTGTCAACTGATCACTACCTGGTGGCGAGCTGGATCAGATGGTGGGATAGGAGGCTGGACAGACCTGGTAGGCCCAAACGTGTAGTGAGGGTATGCTGGGAATGTCTGGCAGACATCACAGGGGCTGAGGTTGCCGAGGTGGTTAAAAAGCTCCTTGGTGGCCGGGCTCCAGGGGTGGATGAGATTCGTCCTGAGTTCCTGAAGGCACTGGATGTTGTTGGGCTGTCTTGGCCAACACGCCTCTTCAACATTGCATGGATGTCAGGGACAGTGCCTCTGGATTGGCAGACTAGGGTGGTGGTACCCCTTTTTAAAAAGGGGGACTGGAGAGTGTATTCCAACTATAGGGGATCACACTTCTCAGCCTCCCTGGGAAAGCCTATGCTGGGGTGCTGGAGAGGAGAGCCCAGTCGATAGTCGAACCTCGGATTCAGGAGGAACAATGTGGTTTTTGTCTTGGTTGTGGAACACTGGAACAGCTCTTTACCCTTGCAAGGGTACTGGAGGGTGCATGGGAGTTTGCCCAACCGGTCTAACATGTTTTTTGCGGACCTGGAGAAGGCTTACAACCATGTCCCTCATGATGCCCTGTGGGGGGGTGCTTCGGGAGTATGGGGTTCAGGGCCCACTACTGTGGGCCATTTGGACCCTGTATGACTGGAGCAGGAGTTTGGTTCGCATTGCCAGCAGGAAGTCGGACTCGTTCCTGGTACATGTGAGACTCCGCCAGGGCTGCCCTTTGTCACCGGTTCTGTTCATAACTTTTATGGACAATTTCTAGGTGAAGCCAAGGGGTGGAGGGTGTCCGGTTTGGTGGCAGCAGGATCATGTCTTTGCTTTTTGCAGATGATGTGGTCCTGTTGGCTTCATCAGTCTGTGACTTACAGCATGTGCTGGGACGGTTTGCAGCCAAGTGTGAAGCGGCTGGGATGAGGATCAGCATCTCCAAGTCCATGGCCATGGCGCTCTGCTGGAAATGGGTGGAGTGCCTACTCCAGGTCAGGGGGGAGTTGCTACCTAAAGTGGAGGAGTTTAAGTATCTCAGGGTTTTGCTCACAAGTGAGGGTAAGGGGGAGTAGGAGTTGGACAGATGGATCAGGGCAGCATCAGCAGTGATGCAGATGCTAAACTGGTCTGTTGTGGTAAAGAGAGAGCTGAGCCAAAAGGCAAAGCTCTCCATTTACTGGTCCATCTACATTCCCACTCTCACCTATCTTCACGAGCTATGGGTAGTGACTGAAAGAATGAGATTGCAGATACAAGCGGTAGAAATTAGTTTTCTCCACAGGGTGGCTGGGCTGTCCCTTAGAGACAGGGTGAGAAACTTGGTCATTCGGGAGAGACTCAGGACCGCTGCTCCTCTACATCAAAAGGAGTCAGTTGAGGTGGTTCAGGCACCTTGTTAGGATGCCCCCTGGACGCCTTCCAAGGGAGGTTTTCTGGGCATACCCCACTGGGAGGAAACCCTGGGGCAGACCCAGGACACGCTGGAGAGGTTACATCTCTTGGCTGGCCTGGGAACACCTCGGTATTCCCCCGGAAGAACTGGTGGAGGTAGCTGGGGAGAGGGAAGTCTGGGCTGCTCTGCTTAGGCTGCTACCCCCACGGCCTGGGTAAGTGGTAGATGGATGGATGGTCATACTATTTATTTACTTACACACACACTTATTATATACAGTTGTGGTCAGAAGTTTACATACATTCATCATGGGCATGAATGTCATAGTAATTTTGGGCTGTTGATGATTTCCTTGAACTATTCTTTTTCCAGAGTGGAATGACTTGTACAGCATACATCTTTAATGACTTCAAAAAACAATAATTGCGTGCACAAGTTTGAATTTATTTTGGATTTTTTCTAATCCACACAGGGTCAAAATTTATACATACTGGCTCAAATATACACATACACTCCACTAATATTTGGTTAAATGTCCTGTAGCAAGTTGCATCTCAACCAGACGCTTTTGGTAGCCATCAACAAGCTTCTGGCATAATTCTGGCTGGATATTTGACCATTCTTCTTGGCAGAATTGGTAGAGTTCCTTTAAATTGGTTGGTTTCCTGGCACAGACCCGACTTTTAAGAGTAGTCCACACATTTTCAATAGGGTTAAGGTTGGGGCTTTGGGAAAAGCCATTCCAGAAGCTTAATGTTAGCCTGCTTTATCCATTCCAGAACCATTTTTGATGTGTGTTTGGGATCATTGTCCTGTTGGAACACCCAATTGTGTCTCAGTTTCAACCATCTAGCTGTTGATTTGAGGTGAACTTGAAGAATTTTGAGGTAGTCCTCCTTCATTATTCAATCCACTTTGTGTAATGCACCAGTACCACTGGCAGCAAAACAGTCCCAGAGCATGATGATACCACCACCATGCTTGACAGTTGGTACAGTGTTCTTAGGTTTGAAACCCTCACCTTTAATCCTCCAAACATATCTAAAGTCAAGTTTATTTTTATAGCAATTTTAACAATAGACATTGTCACAAAGCAGCTTTACAGAAGTGTAATGACTTTAAATCTATCCCCAATGAGCAAGCCTGGGGTGACAGTGACAAGGAAACACTCCCTCAGATGACATGAGGAAGAAACTTCGAGAGGAACCAGACTCAAAAGGGAACCCATCCTCATTTGGGTGATAACAGACAATGTGATGATATAATTTTTAACAGTTTTAACAAGAAGTCTGTTTCATTGATGTTATAACTCTTCATTGATGGAAACTTGAGTGCAAAACTGTTCATGACAACTGCAGTCCTAAAGTTAGCAAGTCAACTGTAGTCCTCAGCCATAAAAGCATTACTGAAAGCGTCCAGAGCATCTTCCAAGTGTGACTTTCAACTGGCCATATGGGGCCATCCTCCACAGGAGCGATGTGATGAGACTCCAGCCAGACATAGGGCACCAGGATGGATCAGGCAGGTCCGAGGAGCAGAAGAGGTCAGCATCTCGATCTCAGGATTGACATGTAACTCAGAGGGAGAGACAGAGAGAGGGGTGGGGGAGAAAAAGAGAAAGAGAGAGAAAACACAGGTTGTTAGGTATGCCCAATGTCACCTGATGAGTTGGAACAGTAGACATTTTGCACTGAGTACAAGCAGGGACTCCAGTAATTAACTATGACAGCATAACTAAAAGGGGAGAGCCAGAAGGTAGCACAGGCATGAGGGCACCCCAGAACATAAAGCAGCAGCCAATACACTGTCAACAAACTCAAGTGAGCAAGTGAGGGGGGACTGACAAATAAAAGAAAGATGAAAGAAAGCTATCTGGGTAATGTTATCAATATGAGTTTCAAATGAAAGACTGGGGTCAATGATCACCCCAAGGTCTTTTACTGCTGCATGTGAAGAAACAGAAAGGCCATCCAGAGTTACTGTATAATCATTAAACCTACTTCTAGCTGCATGTGGTCCTAGTACAAGTACTTCTGTCTTGTCAGAGTTAAGCAGAAGGAAGTTAATAATCATCCAGTGTCTAATGTCCTTTACATATTCCTCAATTCTATTAAGCTAGTGTCTCTCAACTTGTTTTGCAGAAACATACAACTGTGTGTCATCAGCATAAAAGTGGAAACTAATACCATGCTTACGAATAATATCACCCAGAGGTAACATATATACAACGCTGATTCCAAAAAAGTTGGGACAAAGTACAAATTGTAAATAAAAACGGAATGTAATAATTTACAAATCTCAAAAACTGATATTGTATTCACAATAGAACATAGACAACATATCAAATGTCGAAAGTGGGACATTTTGAAATTTCATGCCAAATATTGGCTCATTTAAAATTTCATGACAGCAACACATTTCAAAAAAGTTGGGACAGGGGCAATATGAGGCTGGAAAAGTTAAAGGTACAAAAAAGGAACAGCTGGAGGACCAAATTGCAACTCATTAGGTCAATTGGCAATAGGTCATTAACATGACTGGGTATAAAAAGAGCATCTTGGAGTGGCAGCGGCTCTCAGAAGTAAAGATGGGAAGAGGATCACCAAGTCCCCTAATTCTGCGCCAACAAATAGTGGAGCGATATCAGAAAGGAGTTCGACAGTGTAAAATTGCAAAGAGTTTGAACATATCATCATCTACAGTGCATAATATCATCAAAAGATGCAGAGAATCTGGAAGAATCTCTGTGCATAAGGGTCAAGGCCAGAAAACCATACTGGGTGCCTGTGATCTTCGGAGCCCTTAGACGGCACTGCATCACATACAGGCATGCTTCTGTATTCGAAATCACAAAATGGGCTCAGGAATATTTCCAGAGAACATTATCTGTGAACACAATTCACCGTGCAATCTGCTGTTGCCAGCTAAAACTCTATAGTTCAAAGAAGAAGCCATATCTAAACATGATCCAGAAGCGCAGATGTCTGGGCCAAGGCTCATTTAAAATGGACTGTGGCAAAGTGGAAAACTGTTCTGTGGTCAGACGAATCAAAATTTGAAGTTCTTTATGGAAATCAGGGACGCCGTGTCATTCAGACTAAAGAGGAGAAGGACGACCCAAGTTGTTATCAGCACTTAGTTCAGAAGCCTGCATCTCTGATGGTATGGGGTTGCATTAGTGCATGTGGCATGGGTAGCTTACACATCTGGAAAGACACCATCAATGCTGAAAGGTATATCCAGGTTCTAGAGCAACATATGCTCCCATCCAGACGACGTCTCTTTCAGGGAAGACCTTGCATTTTCCAACATGACAATGCCAAACCACATACTGCATCAATTACAGCATCATGGCTGCGTAGAAGAAGGGTCCGGGTACTGAACTGGCCAGCCTGCAGTCCAGATCTTTCACCCATAGAAAACATTTGGCGTATCATAAAATAGAAGACAAAAATACCTAAGACAGTTGAGCAACTAGAATCCTACATTAGATAAGAATGGGTTAACATTCCTATCCCTAAACTTGAGCAACTTGTCTCCTCAGTCCCCAGGCGTTTACAGACTGTTGTAAAGAGAAAAGGGGATGTCTCACAGTGGTAAACATGGCCTTGTCCCAACTTTTTTGAGATGTGTTGTTGTCATGAAATTTAAAATCACCTAATTTTTCTCTTTAAATGATACATTTTCTTAATTTAAACATTTGATATGTCATCTATGTTCTATTCTGAATAAAATATGGAATTTTGAAACTTCCACATCATTGCATTCCATTTTTATTTACAATTTGTACTTTGTCCCAACTTTTTTGGAATCGGGGTTGTAAAGAAAAAAGCAGTGGGCCTAATGCAGAACTTTGTGAAACACCAAACTTTACTTCAGTATGTCTACACAGCAAAATCCCCAGTGTTGAATTAACACCCAGAGTGTTGATTTAACACCCTACTGTGTTTATATAGGTCCAATTGGACACAAATTAACTCTGAAAGAGTTAATTCAACACTGAGGAATTTGCTGTGTATAAAAATCACCATTTACATCAACATACTGATGGAGATCAGTTAAATAAGAGCTGAGTCAGGAGAGGGCCATTCCCTTAACTCCCACAACATTTTCTAGTTTATCCAAAAGAATGGAATGATCAATGGTATCAAATGCTGCACTAAGGTCAAGCAACACAAGCAGCAAGACACAGCCCTGATCAGACACCAACAGTAGGTCATTTACTACTTTAACCAGTGCTGTCTCAGTGCTATGATGAGGTCTAAATCCTGACTGATACATTTCATGGATGTTATTCCTATGTAAATATGAGCATAACTTCTGTGCCACAGCTTTTTCTAGGATATTGGAAATAAAGGGGATATTTGATATTGACCGATAATTGGACAGCTGACAGGGATCAAGGTCAGGATTTTTAATCAGGGGTTTGACAACTGCTAGTTTAAATGATTTGGGTACATAGCCAATCGTAAGAGAATAATATATTATTTTTAGAAATGGTTCAATTACTTCAGGTATTATCTGTTTGAATCGGCATGTAGGTGTAGATCTGGTACACAAGTTGAGGATTTTGATGCGGAGATGAATGAAAGTAGTTTGATTTCTCTAAGGGGAGTAAAACATTCTAATTGCTGATCTGATAGTTATAGACAATATATATATATATATATATATATATATATATATATATATATATATATATATATATATATATATAATATATAATTAACTACAGGGTTACTTAAATTGTTACATTGTCACTTAAGTTGTCTGACCTTAAATTAGTAGTTTGAATTTTTTGTCGGATATTTTCAATTTTGTCATTGAAAAAGTTCATAAAGTCGTTGCTACTACATACTGCAGGTGTGCATGTGTCCATCGTGGTCTTTTTCCTGGTTAATTTTGCTACAGTATTAAATAGGAATCTAGGATTATTTTTGTTATCTTCTATTAGGGAGGAGAGATATGTTGATCTAGCAGCACTAAGAACTTTTCTATAATTCAGGAAGCTCTCCTTCCAAGCTAATTTGAATGCTACCAATTTTGTTTAATGCCAATTATGTTCCAAATTTTGAGTGGTCTGTTTTAAAATGTGAGGGTCATCATTATACCAGGGTGCTATTTTTTTTCTCTGTGATCATTTTCCTTTTAAGAGGAACTACATTCTCTAAAGTATAGCAGAACATTGATTCTAAAGCATTCAGTTGCCTGATCAAGTTCTGTGGGGGCTGACAGTGACCCAGTCAAAGTTGATAACTCTGGGAGATCATTTATAAAACTCTGTGCAGTAATTGACATGAATGTACGTTTAATACAATAGCATGGTGAGGTGCATATATTATTACTCAGACATATTTTAAATGAGATAATGATCTGAGATAACTTCAGACTGTGGAAGTGTGACTATATTTTCTATGTTTAACCAGAATGTTAGTATTAGATTGAGAGTGTGACCACCATTATGGGTCGGTCCTATGTCACTCTGATTAACCCCTACTGAATCTAAAATGGACACAAACACTGTTTTCAAAGGGTCTTCTGGGTTATCAAAGTATATATTAAAATCTTTGACAACTAAAGCTTTGTCTAAGGAAATAACCAGGCCTGAGATGAAATGTGCAAATTCAGAACGAAACTCAGAATATGGCCCTGGGGGCCTGTAAATAATAAGTAATGGAATTAACTGGGTAGACTTATTTTTTGAGCCTACATACATTACATTAATATGAAGAACTTCAAATGTATTAAATTTATAACCAGGTTTTTGTGTGACACCTAGATAATCATTGTAAATAACCGTGACGCCTCCTCCTCTGCCAGTTAGACAAGGCTGGTGTATATAACTGTAAGTAGGACTCACTTCATTTAATGCTATATATTCATTTGGCTTAATCCATGTTTCTGTTAAACACAGTATGTTTAAACTCCTGATCAGTAATAAGTTCATTCACAATTAGCACTTTAGATGTAAAAGACCTAATATTTAATAGCCCCACCTTAAGATCAAAGGTGCTGGCTGCGGCTGTACAGTCAGTATGATCTAATTTTATATTAATTAGGTTACTGGAACAAACTCTGAGTATTTCTACTTTTTTGTTTAGCTCAGGGAACAGACACAGTCTCGATGTAGTGGACCCTGAGTAATGACTCTGTGCAGCTAGAAGACAGTTGGTTTAGCCTGTTCATCTGCTCCCTGGTCTTGGCTCTGGAATGTCAGAAGTTAACTCAACCTGTTCTGAGACTATGAGCTATGCTGCAAGACATGAGAGCAGCACCTTCCCGAGTGGGATGGATAATGTCCCACCTTAATAGGCCAACAATGCCCTCAAAATTAGTTCAATTATCTATAAAGCCCACACTGTTTTCAGAACACCACCTGGACAACCAGCAGTTCAGCGACCATAACCTGCTGTAAGCTATATTGCCACACCGCATTGAGATGGGGCCAGAGCATACTACAGCATCAGACATTGCCTTCGCTAATTTAAACACCTCTACAAAGTTACTCTTCTTAAACTCAGACTAACAAAGATGTATATCATTAGCTCCTACATGGATAACTATCTTTGAGAACCCGTGCTTGCCTAGGACCCTAAGATTACCTGCTATGTCTGGCACCCTGGCTCGCAGTATACACCTGACTAAAGCTGCTGGTGCCCCTAAAGGCCTAGCTAATTTCACGTGCCATATAATAGCGTCTCCTATAACCAGAGCTCTTTCAGGTTTCTCAGCAGGTGCATCACTGAGGAGGACAAACCTGTTCGACACGTGAAGTGGGCGAGCCTCAGCGGTAGCTTTGGCTCTATGCTTATGCCACTGAGTCGTCACCCATTTGCCCCACTATGAGGGCTCTAATGCTGGAGTTGGGGGATTAGTAACTCCACCTAGGGCATCCAGACTTTCCCCTGCAGAAACTACACCGTTCTCATTCTCACTAGCCCTCTCTAAAGTCTGGATACACACCTCCAAAACTGCAATTTTCTCCATCAGAGAGCTAACTAATCTACACTTATCACAAATAAAGCTATCATTAGTGATGGAGGAAGAATGACTAAACATCCTGCACTCAGCACACTGAACAAGCTGAAGGTGTGCCATGATGAAAGGATTCACGTACCTTAATTGAGGATCTGTTGATATTAAAGCAGTTATTTTTATTTATTCTTTTTTCAGATGATTTTATTTTCTATTTTTAGACATGTTTACTACTTATTTGATTCAGGAGCTTGGTAGCAAATTTGAATTTCCCTCCGGGGATTAATAAAGTAATTCTGATTCTGATCCACTGTGGATGGCCTTCGCTTGTGGTCTTTACGCAGGAGGAGAAAAAAGAAAGCTTCCAGTCTTGGTGTAGTTCTGAAAAAAATTAAAATGCAGAAAAAGGAAAATGAAAGTGAAAGTACAATAAAAAAAAATTAAAAGGCTACTGGAAAATTATTTGTAGAGAAAATAAAAAAAGATTAGTGATTAACGCCAATGCTCGCAGAAAAAAAAAGGACTCATCGCAAACAACTTGGAAATACCTCGTCATTGTGGCCAAATAGCTCAATCTTTGTCTCGTCTGACCATAAAACTTTTCTCCAGAATGCATTTGGCTTGTCCATGTGGGCAGTTGCAAATTTCAGTCAAGCTTGGAGGTGTCGATTTTGGAGCAGGGGCTTCTTTTTTGGTCGGCACCTTCTCAGTCCATGGCAATGTAAAACTCGCTTCACTGTGGACAGTGACGCTGGTGCTCCAGCAGTTTCAAGTTCATGACAGGCTTGAGCCTTGGTGGTTCCTGAGTTGTTCCTGAATATCCTAACCAATTTCCTTTCATCTGAGGATGACAGTTTGGGTCTTCTTCCAGACCTTGCCAAAGTGGTGACACATCTGAATAACTTGTACTCACCTACAATTGTTTGAACTGATGATCTTGGAATCTGCAGTTGTTTAGAAATGGCTCCATGAGACCTTGCCAACTTGTGTAAATGTACAATTCTCCTTCTTAGCTCTTCACTGAGTTCCTTGGACTTTCCCATGGTTCTGAGTATTGGTCAAGCCAATGAGTGCTGTAAACAAATACTTTTTATGCTGGGAAAGAGAAACTACCAATTGTAGTCAATCATGATCACTAGGAAGAAGTTAAAAGGCCTTGGCCTTGTCAAGTTAAGACACTGTAGAACCTTCAGCACCACTTATTAACAGATTTAACCCTTTGATGCAAAACATATGCACACCCCTTCTAATGCACAACATGGGTCAAAAATGACCCGCATTCATTTTCCAGGTTATTTCATGCTGACTGAGTTTTTCTTTGCTCTATCTTTTGAAATCAATTTATTTTATGATTGAATATTCCAAGTATTCTTTAAATATCTTGTTTTTAATTACCACAAATCATTAATTTAATTTTTTCTTTCCTACTTTATGAACAAAAATACTTTTTATATTACTACACATGGGTCATCCAAGTGTGATTTAAAATTAAATGTCTTAATACTATAATAATAATTTGTTTCAAGTAATTACTTTAGCAGTGAATGGGGCAAGTTATTTATTTATTAACTATGTAGTTAGCTAAGCCAACGACAATAAAATTAGCTACCTAAAGTAGAATATGTCAACAGCTAGGTAGCTAATAGTAATTACTTGTAACTTTCTGACAAGTAATCTACTCACTCTCAAGGTAACCTAAACATAATCATTTTTTTCTAAGGTAATGTTAGAACAACTGAAAAACATTACTTACATGTATTAGATGGGCAAAGGGCGCTGTGCTGAGCTGTGAAATGTCTGACACAAGCACAATTCACAGTTCCCACCAAACGCTGTAGTAAATGCATGCGGGTCGTTTCTGACCCATGTGTGTAAACTTGATGTAGAATTACAAAAGCTGTGCTTGTTCATAACTTAAGAAAGGAAAAATAAAAATGATTTGTGCTAAACAAAAACAAGATATTTACTGCATATTTGGAAAAGTAAATGACAAAATGAATTTATTTCAAAAGTATATCATAGAAACACTCAGCCATACATGAAATAACCTGGAAAATGAATGCAGGTCATTTTTGACCCATGTTGTGCATTAGAAGGGTAGTGATACAAAAAGGGTTTTTATTCAAAAAGTAAGAAAGGAAAAAAATAAAATAAGGATGTATGATGATCAAAAACAAGTTAATTGAGGAATACCTTGAATACTGAATGATGGAATTAATTTATTGCAAAGATATAGAAGATAAAAACTCAGCCAGGTCACTTTTGACCCATGCTTTGCATCAAAGGGTTAAGTGAATGTATGTATGTATATATTTGAACCTGTATGCATAATTTTGACCCTGTGTGAATTAGAGAAAATCCAAAATAAATTCAAACTTGTGCACTCAATTCTTGTTTTTTGAAGTCATTAAAGATGTACGTTGTACAGTCATTCCCCCTGGAAAAAGAACCGTTCAAGGAAATCATTAACACCCCAAAATTACCATAACATTCATGCCCATGATGACCATATGCAAACTTCTGACCACAACTGTATTTATGGTTATACTGTATATAACTATGGGTTACTGGCAAATTCCCATGACCCCAATATCCTGGGGGGGGAATGACTTTTTCCAATCTGTTTGGTTTACACCAGTTTGTCACCTTTCTTTTAGGTTTGCTTGGAGCCCCAGCCACATTTTAGCATCTCATGGACAAAATATTCTGGACACACAGTACATATGTGTGGCAGCGGGGGCGTGGTCAAGCATCAGTCTGTGACGGGAGGACGGAGTCAGGGGAGGTAAGTGGCAGAATCACTACACCTGTCGTTAATTAATGTGTTTGTGTGTCTTCCCAGTGACCGCGTCCTATTTAAGGAGAGAGAGCGAGAGAAGAGGGCGCTCTCTCCCGAACCAGACGGCTGATGTGTGTGCGTGTGTCTGAGTGGGTGAGAGTGTTTATGAAAGCTGAAAAGCTGAATAAAAGAGTTTTGTGAACTCAGTTCTGGCCTGCCGTCCTTCTGTGCTCCACCTACACCTACATGAACTGTCACAGTGGTGCCGAAACCTGGGAAATGAGCACAGAAGGACGGCAGGCCAGAACTGAGTTCACAAAACTCTTTTATTCAGCTTTTCAGCTTTCATAAACACTCTCACCCACTCAGGCACACACATCAGCCGTCTGGTTCGGGAGAGAGCTCCCTCTTCTCTCGCTCTCTCTCCTTTAATAGGGCGCGGTCACTGGGAAGACACACAAACACATTAATTAACTACAGGTGTAGTGATTCTGCCACTTACCTTCCCTGACTCCGCCCTCCTGTCACAGACCGATGTTTGACCACGCCCCCGCTGCCACAATATGCTACTGCATATTTAGATGATATAATAATTTATAGTAATGATTGGCAATGACATTTATAACATCTGAGAGCTGTCCTCAAATCCTTAAGATAGGCAAGTGTGCATTTGGACAGGTGGAAGTATGATAGCTGAGCTTCCATTTGGGGCATGGACTGGTGTGTCTGCCTAAACAGGCTAATAGCTATTAGAATTCTAGTGCAAATATAATTGCTTGAAAAATGGTGTGTTGTGGCGGCACGGTGGTGTAGTGATTAGCGCTGTCGCCTCACAGCAAGAAGGTCCTGGGTTCGAGCCCCGGGTCCGGCGAGGGCCTTTCTGTGCGGAGTTTGCATGTTCTCCCCGTGTCCGCGTGGGTTTCCTCCGGGTGCTCCGGTTTCCCCCACAGTCCAAAGACATGCAGGTTTGGTTAACTGGTGACTCTAAATTGACCGTAGGTGTGAATGTGAGTGTGAATGGTTGTCTGTATCTATGTGTCAGCCCTGTGATGACCTGGCGACTTGTCCAGGGTGTACCCTGCCTTTCGCCCGTAGTCAGCTGGGATAGGCTCCAGCTTGCCTGCGACCCTGTAGAAGGATAAAGTGGCTAGAGATAATGAGATGAGATGGTGTGTTATGACTTCCAACAAATTGTGTTTGCCTACTGAAACTTACAACCCCAATTCCAAAAAAGTTGGGATGCTGTGTAAACTGTAAATAAAAACAGAATGTGATAATTTACAAATCATGGAAACCCAATAGTTCATTGAAAATAGTACAAAGACAACAAATCAAATTTTGAAACTGAGAAATTGTATTGTTTTTTGAAAAATATATGCTCATTTTGAATTTGATGCCAGCAACACGTTTCAAAAAAGCTGGGACAGGGGCATGTTTACCACTGTGTTGTATCAGCTCTACTTTTAACAACACTCTGTAAACGTTTGGGAACTGAGGAGACCAATTGCTGTAGCTTTGAAAGAGAAGTGTTGTCCCATTCTTGCCTGGTATACAATTTCAGTTGCTCAACAGTTCGGGGTCTTCTTTGTCATATTTTGTGCTTCATAATGCACCAAATGTTTTAAACGGAAGACAGGTCTAGACTATAGGCAGACCAGTTTAGCACCTGGACTCTTTTCCTACGAAGCCATGCAGTTTTAACATTGTCAGGAAGCGGTTTGTCTTGCTGAAAGAAGGAAGGCCTTCACTGAAAAAGATTTAGTCTGGATGGCAGCATATTGCTCTGAAACTTGTAAATATCATTCAGCATTAATGATGCCTTCCCAGATGTATAACCTACCCATGTCACATGCACTAATGCACCCTCATATCATCACAGATGCTGGCTTTTGAACTGTGCACTGATAGCAAGCCGGATGGTCCCTCTCCTCTTTAGCCTGGAGGACGTGGTGTCCATGATTTTTAGAAAGAATTTCTACTTTTGATTCATCAGACCTCGGGACAATTTTCCACTTCGCCTCAGTCCATCATAAAAGAGCTTGGGCCCAGAGAAGGTGGTGGTGTTTCTGGATATTGTTTATATCTGGTTTTAACTTGCATTTATGGATGCAGTAATGAACTGTTTTCACAGATGATGGTTTTCTGAAGTGTTCCTGAGCCCATACAGTGGTTTACACTACAGACACATCTGCTTTTAATGCAGTGTCTCCTGAGGGCCTGAAGATCACAGGCATCCAACATCAGTTTTGAGCCTTGTCTCTTGCATACAGAGATTTCTCTAGATTCTCTGAGTCTTTTAATGATATTATGTACTGTAGATGATGTGATCCCTAAATTCTTTGTAATTTTACATTGAGGAACATTATTCTGAAATTGTTGCACTGTTTGCCCATGTAGTCTTTCACAGAGCGGTGAACCCCTCCCCATCTTTACTTCTGAGAGACTCCGCCTCTCTGGGATGCTCTTTTTATACCCAATCATGTTACTGACCCACTGCCAATTAACCAATTTTTTTTTTCAGCATTACACAACTTTTTTCAGTCTTTTGTTGCCCCTGTCCCAACTTTTCTGAAATATGTTGTTGACATCAAATTCAAAATGAGCATATATTTTCCAAAAAACAATAAAATTTCTTAGTTTCAACATTTGATATGTTGTTTTTGTACTATTTTCAATGAAATCTAGGGTTTCCATGATTTGCAAGTCTTCACATTCTGTTTTTATTGATGTTTTATATGGTGTCCCAACTTTTTTGGAATTGGGGTTGTAATTTGCTTTAATGAAATCTGTTGAAAATTAGAAAAAACACAAATCACTGTAGTAAAGTTTGTCCAGGAAATTTGCTTGAGGGGAAATGGATAAGGAGGTTTCTGAAATGCTAGCTCATAGTGAGCTTAACTTTAAATTCCAAGCATACCTCTCCCCAAAGCATGGACTCTTTAAATCAGGGAGATACAAAGTCAAGTCAAGTTTGTTTGTATAGTGCTTTTAACAATAGACATTGTCCCAAAGCAGCTTTATAGAATCTGAATGACCCAAGACATGAGCTAATTTTATCCCTAATCTCTCCCCAATGAGCAAGCCCATGGCGACGGTGGCAAGGAAAAACTCCCTCAGATGACACAAGGAAGAAACTTCGAGAGGAACCAGACGCAAAAGGGAACCCATCCTCACCTGGACAACAACAGACAAATTAGTTGCAGATACTCAGTTTACGATGCTCTTCAGTCAACATGTGCCAATATATTTTTATTTTACTAGTCATTTAGAAACTGTTAAGTCATTTTTAAGTGACCCTTAAATCTGTTAAATATATTTTTATTCATTTCCTGTAATATTACTCTAAATTTCTAAAGCTGAGTGACTTGAATTAAGTTGAGTCTAAACAGTTGGTGGCATCTGTAAAGGGGGACAACAGGCAAGACATTATTTTATAATTGTTAAAGTTTTAAAACTAACAAAGAGACGCTAATTTTCATATAGCGAAGAGTTCACCAAAACGACTCTGAAAATCAATAAATTTACAAAAATCTTTGTATTAAAAGTACTAGTACTCTGAATTTTTGAAATGTGCCAATTTAGGAATTGATCATTTTTATGAATTTGGCATTTATTCAGCTTTACAAATATAAATCAAAATGTAATTTACAAGTGTATTTCTTTGTTTTATATCTACCACACAGCATTTTAAAGCAGTCCTAAGTCCTTAAAATCATTGTAAAAGGACTTTTCTTTGTTTGAACACAAACTTTGAATTGGCTAAAACATACCTTCCATGATCTTCAAAAGCAAATAGACCTGCTTATATTTGTTACCATGTGACATTTTAAGGGTTTTAAAACTTAACGGTGAGGCTGTGTCACGTGAAATGCTCTTACAGTGATAGCAATCAGTGGTGAAGAACACAAGATGGTTACTGTAGAGGTCAGAGCAGGTGGGTGGAGCACAGAAGTATGGCAGGCCAGAACTGAGTTCCAAAAACTCTCTTTATTTGCACTTTACAGTCGCAAAACATACACTCTCCCAGCCACATGCATATATACACACATCAGTCATCTGGTTCAGGAGAGAGCCCGCTCTGCTCTCCCTCTCTTCCTTAAATAGGGCGTGGTCACTGGGGAAGACACACAAACAGGTTAATTCACCTCAGGTGTAGTAATTCTGCCACTTACCTTCCCTGACTCTGCCCTCCGGTCACAGACCGACGCTTGACCACGCCCCCACTGCCACATACCCCCACCGCCCGACTCAGGCCAGGCAGCCGTCCGGCCTGCAGCCGACTCCCCCCCCCCCTTGACGGGAGAGGAAGTCCACCACGACCATCTCCGCCCCCGGCCTGTGGACCACCTTGAAGTTAAAGGGTTGGAGTGCCAGATACCAACGGGTGATCCGCACGTTGGCATCCTTCATGCGGTGGAGCCACTGGAGGGGCGCGTGGTCCGAACAGAGGGTGAAAGGGCATCCCAGCAGGTAGTAACGGAGGGCAAGGACCGCCCACTTGATGGCCAGGCACTCCTTCTCTATGGTGCTGTAGCACCCCTCATGCACTGACAGCTTATGACTTATGTACAGCACTGGGCGATCCTCCCCCTCCACCTCCTGGGACAAAACAGCCCCCAGCCCTCTGTCCGATGCATCCATCTGAAATATAAAAGGGAAAGAAAAGTCAGGGGAGTGTAACAGTGGCCCCCCATACAGTGCAGCCTTTACCTCAGAAAAAGGCTGCAGGCATTGCTCCGTCCACTGGACCAGATCTGGTGCCCCTTTTTTAGTGAGATCAGTCAGCGGGCTGGTGACGTCCGAATAATTAGGTATAAACCTACGATAATAGCCAGCCAGCCCCAGGAACTGTCTCACCCCCTTTTTGGTCTTGGGCCTCGGGCAGGCCGCAATCGGTGCTGTCTTGTTAATTTGGGGATGCACCTGCCCATTGCCCAAGTGGAAGCCCAGATACCGTACTTCCACCCGCCCAATCGCACATTTCTTTGGGTTGGCTGTGAGACCCGCCCGCCTCAGCGACCTAAGGATGGCCCTCAGGTGTTGTACTGTAGGTGCCGTGGCCGGTCATTACTATAAATAATGATGCCGTCAAGGTACGCAGCCGCATAGGTGGCGTGGGGGCAGAGGACCCTATCCATCAGCCGCTGAAACGTAGCGGGTGCCCCAAACAGCCCAAAAGGAAGTGTGACAAACTGGTGTAAGCCAAACGGTGTGGAAAAGGCCATTTTTTCTCAGGATAATGGAGTCAAGGGGATCTGCCAATAACCCTTCATCAAATCCAGTGTCGAGTAAAAGCGAGCCGTGCCTAGTCGATCGAGCAACTCATCAATATGAGGCATTAGGTACGCATTGAATTTAGACACCGCATTGACTTTTCTATAGTCCACACAGAACCGGACCGACCTGTCAGCCATGGGTACCAAGACCACCGGGCTGCTCCAGTCGCTGTGAGACTCCTCGATGATGCCCATTTCGAGCATGGCCTCGAGTTCTTCCTGAACCACTTTTTTCTTGTGTTTGGGTAGCCTGTAAGGGCGGCTATGCACTACCACCCCTGGGGGCATCTCAATGTGGTGCTCTATGAGGTTGGTGCGGCCGGGCAGGGGCGAGAACACGTCCGAAAATTCGGTCTGCAACTGGGCAACCTCCATGAGTTGGGTCGGGGAGAGGTGGTCTCCACAGGGGACCGGAGAGGTACGCGATGCCAATGCTCCCTTTTGAACCTCCGGCCCCAGCTCCGCCTTCTCCGGAACCACCGACACCAATGCCACGGGGACCTCCTTGTTCCAGAGTTTGAGCAGATTGAGGTGGTAAATCTGTAGCGCCCCACCCCTGTCCGTTCGCCTCACCTCGTAGTCGACGTCCCCGACTCGCCGTGTGACCTCAAAGGGTCCTTGCCACTTGGCGACCAATTTGGAGCTTGATGTGGGCAACAGTATGATTACTTTATCTCCTGGTGTGAACTCCCTAAGGCGCGTACCCTTGTTGTACAGGCGGGCTTGCCGTTCCTGGGCCTGCCGCAAATTCTCCTGGGTTAGGTGTGTGTGTGTGGAGTTTTGCGCACAGGTCCATAACATATTGAATTTCATTTTTACTTGGTGGAGGTCCCTCCTCCCAATTTTCCCTCAGCACGTCTAAAATGCTGCGTGGCTTACGCCCATATAACAATTCGAATGGGGAGAACCCCGTGGAGGCTTGTGGGACCTCTCGCACTGAAAACAACAAGGGTTCGAGCCATTTATCCCAATTACATGCATCCTCATTTACAAATTTCCTAATTATATTTTTGAGGGTGCGATTGAATCATTTGACTAAACCGTCCGTTTGTGGGTGATACACGCTGGTGCGGATCAGCTTAATACCTAATAACCCATAAAGTTCATTCAGTGTTCGTGACATAAACGCGGTGCCTTGGTCAGTCAGAATCTCTTTCAGGATTCCAACTCGGGAGATGACACGGAAGAGTGCTTCCGCAATACTGCGTGTTGAGATATTGCGAAGAGGCACCGCTTCCGGGTATCGCTTTGCATAGTCCACCACAACTAATATAAAGCGGTACCCTCGTGCTGACCGATCTAATGGCCCAACGAGATCCATCCCAATTCTTTCGAATGGGGTCTCGATTAATGGTAGAGGGTGCAAAGGTGCTTTTGGGATGGCTACTGGATTTACTAACTGGCATTCGCGGCACGCCGTACACCACCTACGGACATTGCCGTGAATCCCTGGCCAGTAGAACTGGGCCATTATCCGGGCTAGTGTTTTATTCTGCCCTAAGTGTCCAGCCATGGGATTAAAGTGAGGCGCCTGGAATACCAATTCCCGGCGGCTCTTCGGAATCAAAAGCTGCATGACTTCCTCTTTAGTCTCAGTGTCCTGCGTCACTCAGTATAATCTATCCTTCATAATTGCGAAGTAGGGGAAGGTCGGGGTGGCGTTTGGCTGGAGCATTTGACCATCGATTACTCTCACTTGGTCAAACGCATGCTGCAGAGTCTCGTCTCGCGACTGCTCTAATGGAAAATCTGCGAGGGATTCCCCGAGAGAGAGAGGAGGAGTCGGCGGCTCCTCACTCTGACACGGAGCTGACGTAGATGGCTCTGTGACAGCTGCTCCCGCCAACGCGACACCGGGACCTCCCCTTATTAAACTACGGCAGGACCCACTCTTCACTAGGTGACTCATTAATTCCCCAAATCCCGGCCAATCTGTCCCCAAAATTATTGAGTGGGTAAGGCGAGGATTAACCGCCACCTTTACTATAAATTTTTCCCCTCGGAAAAAAATGTGGACCGACACTAAAGGGTGGCTGTGAACATCCCCGTGCACACACAACACCTTCACCAATTGTGCTCCCCCCAATGCCTCATCTTGCACCAGGCTTTGGTGAATTGAGGTCTGATTACAGCCAGAATCCACCAACGCCTGATATGTATCCCCTTGGATACTCACCGGTATGCGATACGCTCCGGCCTGATCAAGGGCGGCTCCTGGCGCATTGGGGATCCGGACCACCGCGCCCACTTCCTTTGCCGAGCATTGATGCTGGAGGTGCCCCGGCTCCCCGCAGCGCCAGCAAACCAGCCCGGGATTTCTCTCTGCACCGGTACTCTGGGGCTCACTCACCTGAGGTGGGGGAGAGACAGACACGGAAGCGGGAAACGGGAGGACACCGCAGGTGCGGTGGACTGGCTGTGAGGGAGCCGGCCCCCGCCTCCGTGGTAGGGGAATGGGGAAGGACAAGACACAGAAGGGGAGGGAGCGAGAGAGAGAGAGAAGAGAGAAGCGAAGAGGGGATATGTGATCCTGCCGCGGGAACAGCCGCCAAATGATCCTCCACCAACTCAATGGCCTGATCCAGCGACGCCGGGCGATGGACTGGACCCACTCCGCTGTTTCTTTGGGAAGTTGCGCTATGAACTGCTCCAGCACCACCAGGTCGACGACTCCCTCTGCATCGCGGTTGTCGGCCCTCAGTCACCGCCTGCAGGTGTCCCGGAGTTGCTGGCCAAACGCAAACGGGCGGCTGACCTCCTCTAGGCGCAGAGCGCGGAAGCGCTGATGATGTTGTTCTGGGGTGTGCTCCACATGCTGGAGGACAGCCCGGTGCAGGTCCACGTAGACCAGCCGGCTGTCAGCGGGGAGCTGTAGCGTGGCCAGCTGTGCCTCGCCCGTTAGCAGGGGGAGGAGGTGTGCCGCACGCTGTTCCACCGGCCACCCCGATGCCTCTGCTGCTTGTTCAAATAGCGTGAGGAAGGCCTCGGGGTTGTCGTGCGGGCCCATCTTCGTTAGGGTGAGGTGGAGTGGGCCCACAGCGGTGGAGTTGGTGGACCCCGCTGAGGCGAGGAGGTGCAGGAACGCCTGTCGATCTTCCTGTTGCGCCAGCACCAGGGCCTCGAACCTTTGTTGTTGCTCCTTTCGGAGGGTGAGCAGCGCCTGGTGCTGGCTCTGTTGGGCCGTGGTGAGGGCGTGGATTAGGTCTGCGAAGGGGGAGGACTCCATGGGGCTGTTCTCCTCTGTGCTCAGCGCCCCCGGGTTTCGGCACCACTGTAGAGGTCAGAGCAGGTGGGTGGAGCACAGAAGTACGGCAGGCCAGAACTGCCGTAAAAACTCTCTTTATTTGCACTTTACAGTCACAAAACATACACTCTCCCAGCACATGCGCATATACACACACACACACACACACACATCAGTCATCTGGTTCGGGAGAGAGCACGCTCTGCTCTCCCTCTCTTCCTTAAATAGGGCGCAGTCACTGGGGAAGACACACAAACAGGTTAATTCACCTCAGGTGTAGTGATTCTGCCACTTACCTTCCCTGACTCCGCCCTCCGGTCATAGACCGACGCTTGACCATGCCCCCACTGCCACAGTTACCCACCCAAGATCCTCTAAAGATATTAACTCATAAAGTGTTCTTAGACTCAGCTTAATGGAGCCTCATGTCAGAATACCTCATCTCATCTCATTATCTCTAGCCGCTTTATCCTGTTCTACAGGGTCGCAGGCAAGCTGGAGCCTATCCCAGCTGACTATGGGCGAAAGGCGGGGTACACCCTGGACAAGTCGCCAGGTCATCACAGGGCTGACACATAGACACAGACAACCATTCACGCTCACATTCACACCTACGGTCAATTTAGAGTCACCAGTTAAGCTAACCTGCATGTCTTTGGACTGTGGGGGAAACCGGAGCACCCGGAGGAAACCCACGCGGACACGGGGAGAACATGCAAACTCCGCACAGAAAGGCCCTCGCCAGCCACGGGGCTCGAACCCAGACCTTCTTGCTGTGAGGCGACAGCGCTAACCACTACACCACCGTGCCGCCCCATGTCAGAATACCTCCTAAGTATAATATCAATTCAGAGTAAATAATACAACATAATTTCACTATGATCTTAGAAAAATAATTGGAGCAAACTAATGCAGTTTTGTGTGTGTGTGTGTGTGTGTGTGTGTGTGTGTGTGTGTGTGTGTATCAGGCCAATAAAATAATAAGGGCACTTCAGCCATTCCTACTGGTGCAGGGAATTGAACCGGTGACATTTTTGTCACAAAGCTGCTTCTCTAATCATTAGACCATGGCTTCCAAAGCATGTCTGCATCTAAGGAAGCAACCTACAATGCCACCAAAAGCAAGCTGCATGCAAAGCTTAGAGAGATGCAGGATTCCTTGCTCAGCAACAGGGCAGATGAGATACAGAAGCATGCTGATAGCAACAACTTCAAGTGATTCTATGGTGCCATGAAGACCGTCTATGGGCTATAGTCTGCCAGGACATCACCATTGCTTAGTGCTCAATCCTCAATACTCAATGCTAAATGACAAGGATGCAATCTTGGAAAGATGTGCAGAACACTTTAACAACATCTTGAACCAGCCTTAATATATCAGTGATGAAGCCATTGCTCAAATGCCTCAAGTCCCAATTAACACCTTTTTGGCAGAAACTTCAAAGGATTCAGAGGTCCAAGAAGCAGTCAAGCTCCTATCAAATGGCAAAGCACCAGGTTCTGACTACATCCCAGCTGAAATCTACAAGGCAGGAGGACCAGTCTTGGTCTTACTGAGCTCTTCCAAACCATGTGGCAACAGGAAGTTATCCCCAAGGAGCTCAAAGATGCCTCTATTGTCCATCTCTATAAGAGAAAGGGAAACAATGAGGCTTTTGACAACCACAGAGGGAACTTTCTCCTGGTCATCGCCATTAAAATCTTTGCTAGACTGCACCTCACCCACCTCATTCAGCACATGGGAGATGGGGACCTGCCAGAGAGTTAGTGTGGCTTCAGACAGGGATGTGGGGCAGTTGACATGATATTTGCTGCATGTCAACTTCAGGAGAAATGCCAGGAATGGAACAAGGACTTGTACATAATGTTCGTGGACCTAATTAAGACCTTCAATCCAGTCAGTTGGGAGGGGCTATGGAAGATCATGGGGAAGTTGGCTGCCCTGATAAATTTATCAACATGGTGCACCAATTCCACGATGGTATGCTTGCTTGAGTATTCAACAACTGCAACTCCTCCGATGCTTATCTAGTCACAAACAGAGTCAAGCAAGGCTGTGTACTCATGCCCATGCTGTTCAGCATGATGTTTACAGCCATGCTGTCAGAGGCCTTCTGTGATAACATTGAAACCAGCATCAAGATCTTGTTCAGGACTGATGGCCAACTCTTCAACCTGCGGAGGCTCCAAGCCAAAACCAAGGTGGAAGAGGCCTCAGTGCACCACTTCCTGTTCATAGAGGGCTGTGCACTTAATGCTGCCACAGAGGCCCAGATGCAGCAAAGCATGAACTGTTTTTCTACTGCCTGCAACAACTTCAGCCTCACAAGGAGTATGATGAAGACAGAGGTCTTGCACCAACCCACACCACAGAAGCCTTATATGGAACCAGATATCACCTATCAAAGGGGAAACCCTGAGAGATGTTGATAAGTTTATGTACCTTGACAGCACACTCTCCAGATCTGTGAACACAGATGAAGAAGTTGGCATGTACATTGCCAAAGCAAGCTCTGCATTTGAATGGCTACATGAATCAGTGTAGGAGAGGAGAGGCATCAAACTGACCACAAAGCTGAAGGTGTACAAGGCAGTTGTACTGCCAACACTACTCAAGTCAAGTCAAGTCAAGTCAAGTTTATTTGTACAGCGCTTTTAACAATAAACATTGTCGCAAAGCAGCTTTACAGAATTTGAACGACTTAAAACATGAGCTAATTTTATCCCTAATCTATCCCCAATGAGCAAGCCTGTGGCGACGGTGGCAAGGAAAAACTCCCTCAGACGACATGAGGAAGAAACCTCGAGAGGAACCAGACTCAAAAGGGAACCCATCCTCATTTGGGCAACAACAGACAGCCTGACTATAATATTAACAGTTTTAACAGGTATAACCCTCAACTGTCCTCATGGGGCCGTCCTTCACAGGAGTGGGGCGATAAAACTCCGACCAGACACAGGGCACCAGGATGGATCAAGCAGGTCCGAGGGGCAGAAGAGGCCAGCATCTCAATCCCAGGATCAATATGTAACTCAGAGGGACAGATGGGGGGCGGGGGGGGGGGAGAGAGAAAGAAAACACGTTGTTAGGTATGCCCTAAAAATGACAAGTATTAAATCTGTGTGGTAGGCTCGCAGAGACGAGAGTCTTTACATCAGGCATGACGCACAATGGCATGTTAATATGGTAAAAAATATATCATGACCTGCTCTGGCTGGATGCTTGATTGGGTGATGGGAGCACACTCCTCAGCAATGATGAGATGCAGATGGGACCGTTAGGCCTGGCCAAGACAATTCAGTTACATTTAACCGGGTCTGGGACATGCGACAGAATGTCTGACGGCCGATTCCCTGCAGGCTACGATAGCCAGTCGAGGTCCCCACCGTCTCCACCAAAAGATTTCCTGTTGACTCCATGTAACTCAGAGGGACAGATTTGGGGTGGGGGGGGAGAGAAAGAAAACACAGGTGGTTAGGTATGCCCAATGTCACCTGAATAAGTAGGAACAGTATACATATTGCACCGAGTACAAGCAGGGACTCCGGCAACTAACTATGACAGCATAACTAAAAGGAGAGAGCCAGAAGGTAACACAGGCATGAGGGAGCCCCGGGACATAAAGCAGCCAGCCACTGCACCGTCAACAAACTCGAGTGAGCAAGCGAGTGGGGACTGACAGCATCCATACATCCCAATTTACCAAAACACTCTATGTCTGAGGACCCTCCAGATCTACTCCTTTACCTCATAAACACCATTAACAAAAGGCTTGACTAAACAGATATGTTTTCAGCCTAGACTTAAATGCTGAGACTGTGTCTGATTCCCGAACATTACTTGGAAGGCTGTTCCATAACAGTGGGGCTTTGTAAGAAAAGGCTCTGCCCCCTGATGTAGCCTTCACTATACGAGGTACCAGCAGATAGCCTGCACCTTTTGATCTAAGTAGGCATGGCGGGTCATAGAGGAGCAGAAGTTCACTCAGGTACTGTGGTGCGAGACCATTTAGTGCTTTAAAGGTCAATAGTAGTATTTTATAATCAATACGAAATTTGATTGGGAGCCAATGCAGTGTGGATAAGACAGGCGTGATGTGGTCATATTTTCTAGTTCTAGTAAGGACTCTTGCTGCGGCATTTTGAACTAACTGGAGCTTGTTTATGCACTTATTGGAACATCCAGACAGTAAGGCATTACAATAATCCAACCTGGAGGTAACGAAAGCATGGACTAGTTTTTCTGCATCATGCAATGACATTAAATTTCTTATCTTTGCAATATTTCTGAGATGAAAGAAAGCTATGCGGGTGATGTTATCAATGTGAGTTTCGAATGAAAGACTGGGGTCAATAATCACTCCGAGGTCTTTTACTGCTGCACGTGAAGAAACAGAAAGGCCATCCAGAGTTACTGTGTAATCAGAAAACTTACTTCTAGCTGTATGTGGTCCTAGCACAAGTACTTCAGTCTTGTCAGAGTTAAGCAGAAGGAAATTTATAAGCATCCAGTGTCTAATGTCCTTAACACATTCCTCAATTTTATTAAGCTGGTGTCTCTCATCAGGTTTTGCAGAAACATACAACTGTGTGTCATCAGCATAACAGTGGAAACTAATACAATGTTTACGAATAATATCGCCCAGAGGTAACATATATAGAGAAAAAAGCAGTGGACCCAAGACAGAACCTTGTGGAACACCAAACTTTACCTCGGTACGTCTAGAAATATCACCATTTATATCGACATACTGATAACGATCAGTTAGATAAGACCTGAGCCAGGAGAGGGCCATTCCCTTAACTCCCACAACATTTTCTAGTCTATCCAGAAGAATGGAATGATCAATGGTATCAAATGCTGCACTAAGGTCAAGCAACACAAGTAGCGAGACACAGCCCTGATCAGACGCCAACAGTAGGTCGTTTACTACTTTAACCAGTGCTACTATACTATACACTACTATATGTCTGTGAGACATTTATGAATGCCATGCCAGAAACCTCAATTGCTTTCACATGAATTGCCTGAGGAAGCTGTTGAAGATTGCCTGGCAGGACATAGTTCCAGTTCGTTTCTTGAGATGATCTGCCAAGCCAAGAAGCCAAGCCAAGAAGCCTTTATTTGTCACACATACACTCAAGCACACAGTGAAATTTAACCTCTGCATTTAACCCATCTGGAGCAGTGAACACACACACACATGCACATACAAGTGAGCAATGAGCACAGATGCATATCCAGAGCAGTGGGCAGCTATGCTACAGCACCCAGGGTGCAGTTGTGGGTTAGGTGCCCTTGCTCAAGGGCACTTCAGTCCAACCTCAGGCCATGGCTGCCCCATGTTAACCTAACCACATGTCTTTGAAATGTGGGGGAAACTGGAGCACCCAGAGGAAACCCATGAAGACACAGGGAGAACATGCAAACTCTGCACCGAAAGGCCCCCGTTGGCCACTGCAGTCGAACCCAGAACCTTCTTGCCATAAGGCGACAGTGCTAACCACTACACCACCGTGCTGCCGATACCCTACCGGGAGAGCACAAGTCAGGTGGACAGGCCACCTTGTACACATGCCAGACACACATCTCCCAAAGAGACTGTTCTATAGTGAACTAGCAGAAAGCAAGTGCACACAACGTGGGCAGAAAAAGCACTTCAAGGACATGTCCAAAGCCTCTTTGAAGAGCTTTGATATTAACCCTGACTCCTGGGAAACAACAGTGCAAGATTGCTCTGCTTGGTAAAGCTGTATCAGCAAAGGTGCTACCTTTATATGAGCAGAAATGGACTGCAGAAGCACAAAGAAAATGTGAGCTGTGCAAATCCAGAGTCAACTCCTGGCCCTCCACACCAGTGGCCCATCTGTGCCCGATCTGTGCCAGAGCCTTTGGAGCCTGCATCGGACTAATCAGCCACAGCTGGACACACCACTTCCCATCTTCTTCCAAGTGATGTACTTGGCCATTGTTAATAATGATGGACCAACAACAACAACAACTCCTCCTCCTCCTCACTGGTATGCAATATGTGTCATCCTGACCAGTGCCTTCAAAGTATTGCTGTTTGGGGTGCAGCTTAAAAAGGGCCTGAGGTACAGTACCTATTGGAGGCTGGTGAGGGACTTCATTGTATTGCTAAGCAGGAAAGTTTCCAAAGTTACCTCCTTCCTGGGCTTCAGCACACTGTTGTAGAACCCAACCGTGTGTCTGTGTGTAAACTAGGACTCTTGACACAGGTGAATTTTTGATGGCGCTTCAGGCTCACTTTATTTTTTGCCAGTGTTTGTCAGCATGCTTTCATAGACTCAACAGAAAAAAAATAAAACATTGTCATAATAATTCATGGCTTTTGCCTTGTTCTGGTTAATTTCAAATTCAGGATCATGCCCTGTATGTGTGTGTCTGTGTGTGTGTGTGCATTGTGTGGAAACTCCACTGTCTCTCTCTTTCTCTCTCTCTCTCTGGCTCAGAGCAATCACTGAAAGTACAAAAATCACACATAAGTAGGCTGGCAGTAATAACACACAGATAAGACCTGGTTCAACCCACCTCCTCTCTGTCTGCAGCTGATGCTTGAAGAAGCCCATGCTAAAGTTCTTTGGCTAATAAATGTCCAGAATATTATTGTTGTACAAATTTGATTAATGATCTTAACATTTTAACACTTGCATTATATTCATAGAATAAATATACATTTCTGGGTTCAGTGGAAAATTTTTAAACTACAGTGTCTTGCAAAAGTATTCATCCCCCTTGGTGTTTGTCCTGTTTTGTTGCATTACAAGCTGTAATTAAAATAGATTGTTGGGGGGTTAGCACCATTTGATTTACACAACATGTCTACCACTTTAAAGATGCTATTATTATTATTATTATTATTTTAATTGTGACAATTATTAAGATGAAAAAACAGAAATCTAGAGTGCGCATGCCTATTCACCCTCTTTTGTATGAAAGCCCTAAATAAGAGCTGGTCTAACCAATTAAATTCATAAGTCACATAATTAGATGATTAAGGTCCACCTGTGTGCAATTACAGTGTCACATAATCAGATCAGGCACTAATCCAGAAGGACCCTGACTCTGCAACACTACTAAGCAAGCAACATGAAAACCAAGGAGCACTCCAAATAGGTCAGAGACAAAGCTGTGGAGAAGTATAAATCAGGGTTGGGTTATAAAATAATATCCCAAACTTTGAATATCCCACAGAGCACCATTCAATCTATCCATCCATTATCTGTAGCCACTTATCCTGTACAGGGTTGCAGGCAAGCTGGTGCCTATCCCAGCTGACTATGGGTGAGAGGTGGGGTACACCCTGGATAAGCAGGGCTCATCATTAAATCCATTGTAGTAAAATGGAAAAAAAATATGGCACCACTACAAACCTGACAAAAGAAGGCCACCCACCAAAACTCACAGACTGGTCAAGGAGGGCATTAATCAGAGATGCAACAAAGACACCAATGATAATGCTGAAGGAGCTGCAAAGATCCACAGCAGAGATGAGAGTATCTGTTCATAGAACCACTTTAAGCTGTACACTCCACAGAGAGGGGCTTTATGGAAGAGTGGCCAGGGGGAAAAAAAAGCCATTGCTTAAAGAAATAAAATATAAGAAAACACATTTGGAGTTTGCCCAACAGCATGTGGCAGACTCCTCAAACATATGGAAGAAGATTCTCTGGTCAGATGCGATGAAAATTGAACATTTTGGCCATCATGGGAAACGCCATGTGTGATGCAAATCCAACACTTCCCATCATCCTGAGAACACCATTCCTACAGTGAAGCATGGTGGTGGCAGCATATTGCTGTGGGGATGTTTTTATCTGCAGGGACAGGAAAGCTGGTCAGGATTGAAGGAAAGATTTATGGCACTAAATATAGGGCAATTCTGGAGGAAAATTTGTTTGAGTTGGCCAGAGGTTTGAAACTGGGACAAAGGTTCACATTACAGCAGGACAATGACCCCAACAGACTGCTAAAGCTACACTGGAGTGGTTTAAAGGGAAACATTTAAATATCTTGGAATGGCCTAGTCAAAGCCCAGCCCTCAATCCAATTGAGAATCTGTGGCATAACTTGAAGATTGCTGTACACCAACACAACCCATCTAACTTGAAGGTGTTGGAGCAGTTTTGCCTTGAGAAATGGGCAAAAATCCCAGTGGCTAGATGTGCTAAGCTAATAGAGACATACCCCAAGAGATTTGCAGCTGTAATTGCAGCAAAAGATGGCTCTACAAAGCATTGACTTTGGGGGTGAATACTTATGCACACTCCAGATTTCTGGGGTTTTTTTCATCTTAATTATTGTTTTTGTCACAATTTTAAAAAAATGCACCTTTAAAGATATCGGCATGTTGTGTCAATCAAATGGTGCTAATCCCCCCCCCCCAAATCCATTCTAGTTACAGCTTATAATGCAGCAAAACAGGACAAATGCCAGGGCAATGAATATTTTTGTAAGATACTGTAGTCAAATGACCCCTGGCTGCAAATTCTGATAACCCCTTGATCTGGAACCAGTAAATACATAACATTTTCTTTGTGCAAAAAAGGCATGGAATGCTAATTTAACACTTGACAACATAAGGTGTATTTTATTTTTCTTTAATTTCACATTTCTGGTGTGGAAACTCACATTCACATTCTCTGGTTACTGGCTGGCAGCATGGTGGTGTAGTGGTTAGCACTGTCGCCTCACAGCAAGAAGGTTCTGGGTTTGAGCCCAGTTGCCGATGGGGGCCTTTCTGTGTGGAGTTTGCATGTTCTCCCTGTGTCTGCATGGGTTTCCTCCAGGTGTTCTGATTTCCCACACAGTCCAAAGACATTCAGGTTAGGTTAATTGGTGGCTCTAAATTGACTGTAGGTGTGAATGTGTGAAATTTTGTTTGTCTCTATATGTTAGCCCTGCAATGATCTGGCAACTTGTCCAGGGTGTACCCCACCTCTCACCCATAGTCAGCTGGGATAGGCTCCTGCTTGCCTGCGACCCTGCACAGGATAAGCAGTTACGAATAATGGATGGATGGTTACTGGGTTCTCCTGAAAGGACACAAAAGACACATATAAATTGATTGCCAGTAATCAAACACAGGTGAAACTCATGTGTTACCTGTCAGTTCTATCTGACTTCTTGCTGCCAGCAGCATGCTAAGTGTGACCGGGCAGAGGTGAAAACATGTCGGAGAATTCCTCCTGCAACCTGGCAAACTGTGCTCTCTGGGATGGCAAGAGTGGTCTCTGCAGTGGACAAGGGTGAATGGAGCACTTGCATGTGACGTCACAGCCGATCTAGATTGTGACAGACGCCATCTTTTTGGTCAAACGCCATATTTCCGCCTTCTACTTCTGCTTCTACTTCTACCTTTTCTTCTGGAAAAAACTACTATATACAATTCTACTACAACGGCTGCAGCTACAAGCTCTCCCTACCTGTGCACGTTTTTTATGTTTTTTGTGTGTATTTTTGCGTGTTGTTCATCTGTACTGGACTTCAATATCCACTACAACCGTATGGACTTACTGGACATTGGTTTCCAGCAGAAAATGACGGTTTGTAGCGATTTCCATCGCATGCACAACATTCCGGACGAGATAGTGAGACCAGCGGGGTCTCCGTGGATTGTTATCGGGTCTGGCAGGCGAAGGAGGCAGCGCCAGGAGCGGAAGCAAAAGCGAGGCTGCAGAGCTGGCCTGTTGACTAAGCTCAGAAAACAGCCACTCAAATCTCCACTGCTAAGCCTCTACCTCTCCAATGCCAGGTAAACAAGATGGACGATTTGGAATTACAGCTGGAATTACCTTATTCTATTCTATAATCGGTTGGTCAGTGCTATACTCAATACTTAAGTGACTTACCCATCCAGTGAGGATCATTTTCTTGTTTACAAATATGCCACATCTGAGTCGCTGACAAATCCTGAATTTCTGTAAAGATAACTGTCCAGAGATTTATAAGCACACAGTGCTTCACCACTGAACAGCGAGGGAAAGTTAATGAGGTAATTATACACGTCCGGGTATTCCACCTCTGGCAGTTCCATATCCACTGACACGGTTGTGAAAACTCCGTCCGGAAAGCCATAAGGGTCACTAATCTGTAGATTGTTTATTTTGGACATATATCTAGTTATCTGTTCATTAGAAAAATGAGCCGTGTAGTCCGTCGGTTGAAATTGATCCATTCTGTACACGAGTGCAGCAATATTCAGCTGTGCTGTTGACCGACAAGATGGCGGCTGTTTACTTTCCGGTCACGTGACTGCAAGATCTCTATTGAGCCATACTGTTTAGTCTTGCCTCCATTCCTAGCTACTCCCTCTTGGGAACCACCATCGCCAGAGCCAAAGGACCTACTATCTCCATGGTTTCAGGAGATTAAGGTGGTAAATTTGAAGTGTATTGCTTCTATCTGTTTGCCTGACTTCATTGACTTTCTGACTTGCCGTATGACCTCAAAGGGTCCTTGCCACTTCGTGAGTAATTTAGAGCTCAATGTGGGTAGTAAAATGGGTACTTTATCTAAATTCACACTAAATTCACATAGCTGTGCCACCCTATTGTACAGCCAGGATTGCTGTTTTTGCACTGGTAGCAAATTCTCCTGGGTTAGGTGACTCAGCATGTGGAGTTTTGCTCTCATGTCAAGAGCATACTGAATTTCATTTTTACTATTAGAAGGTCCCTCCTCCCAATTTTCCCTGATGATATTTAGGATGCCATGAGGTTTGCAACCATAGAATAATTTGAGTGGGGGAAAAAACCCTCTGGAGACTTGAGGAACCTCTTGCACTACAAATAAAAGGGAGTCAAGCCATTCATCCCAATTTTTAGCATCCCTGTGAATGAACTTATGAATCCTGTTTCTAAGCCCATCTCATCTCATTATCTCTAGCCGCTTTATCCTGTTCTACAGGGTCGCAGGCAAGCTGGAGCCTATCCCAGCTGACTACGGGCAAAAGGCAGGGTACACCCTGGACAAGTCGCCAAGTCATCACAGGGCCAACACATAGACACAGACAACCATTCACACTCACTTTAGAGTCACCAGTTAACCTAACCTGCATGTCTTTGGATTGTGGGGGAAACCGGAGCACCTGGAGGAAACCCACATTGTTAGGACTGGGACTGTTTTGGCCTCTAGAGGCCACTGTTATTTCCTTTTCTGGTCATGTTTGTTTTGGGCCTCTAGAGGTCACCACTGTGTTCTGTGTTTTGTTTTTGTCTTATTGCCTGTTTCCTGTCCCGCCCTGTCCTTAATTAGTTTGTGTATAAATACCCCTCTGTTTGTTCCCTTGTCACGGAGTCTTTTTCCTATGTTATGCTGTTAGTACTAGTTCCCTCTGTCCCATGTATCTTGCCTGTGTCTTTGTATTCTTGGTTTTTGCTTCTTTCTTTTGGACTTTGTGGATTTTGTTTTTGACCTTTTTGATCTTCTGAGCGTTTGAGTTTTTGCCTTTTTTCGTATTTGGATTTTGGACTTTGAACCTTGGGATATTTTATTTTTGTTTATTTTCTGAGCTTTGGATTATTCTTTTTGTTTTTTCCCTTGGATTGTACATAGTGTAAATAAACTGTTTTTGATACTTTTCTACTTCCGCCTCACGCCTCTGCACTTGAGTCATCCCCCTGGTGGCCTAGTGGGGGTTTGCTGGATTATCACACCAGCGAACCAGGTGCAAAACCCTAACAGAAAGACTCCGTCCTGACTGACTCAGCAGAGGCTTCTTCATCTGTCTACCCGGCCAACCTTCAGGGAATGATGGCTGCGTTAACATGCCTTGGATCCACCATGGACACTCATGGACGGACTCTCGCAAGCCAACGTGAGACCCTTGCTCACCATGAGGTACTGCTTCAGCAGATTGGGAGAACCCTGGCATAGCTGACTTCTCTGCCCCCATCTCCTCCGCCTGATTCTGCTCCTGCTCCACCATCTGCTCCAGTGCCTCCTGCCATGCTGCCTTCTTCACCTCGCGAACCCAGCCTTCCTGCACCACAGAGGTATGATGGCAAGCACAGTGAGTGTCGAGAGTTCCTTACCCAGTGTCAACTCACCTTTGACCTTCAGCCTACCATCTACACTACGGATCGCCGCAAGATTGCCTTTGTGATAACCTTGTTAGCTGGTAAGGCGCGAGCCTGGGCTACTGCTATCTGGCAGAGACAGGGACCTGAGTGCTCTGATTTCCAGCTGTTTACTGAGGAGATGCTGTGTGTCTTCGATCAAGCAGACATCAGTAAAGACGCAGCCAGAAAACTCATGTCCATCAGGCAAGGGGGAAGCGTCGCAGACTATGCCATCTCGTTCCGGATGCTCGCAGCAGTAAGTGGATGGAACGAGACTGCCCTGGTGTCAGCCTTCCACCATGGTCTGTCTGACCCCATCAAAGATGGTCTGGCTTCTATTGGATGCCCAAGTGACCTCGAAACACTGATCTCACATTCTACTCATCTGGACAACAGGATGAGAGAACGCCGCCAAGTCCTGAGCCTCCCCGGCCTCCCTGCCTCTACCTGGAGCCCGTCTACCTCCTCCAGTGACTGTCCAGAACCCATGCAAGTGGGCTGCACTCACCTCTCCACATCTGAGAGGGACCGCAGAAGGAGGGACAAGTGCTGCATCTACTGTGGCAAGCCTGATCACTTCCGAGCATCATGTCCTGAACTCTCGGGAAAAGGACCACCCCGTCCAGCCGAGGGAGGGTTGTGACGGGGCCTACCCTCTCTCCCGGACTCCCTGGCCAAGGAATCTACATCCCGGTCTCCATCTCCTGGGGTGAGTCCATCCACTCTTGTCAAGCTTTGTTAGACTCAGGGGCGGCTGGAAACTTTATGGATATTCACTTTGCCCAAAGTATCAATGTCCCGACTGCACCTCTTGATGTCCCACTGTCTGTGTCTGCCCTGGATGGCCAAGCCTTAGGTGACGGAAGAGTCACCCAAGTAACTTCTCCAGTCTCAAGGCCACAAGGAAGAAATATCCCTGCACCTGATTCCTTCACCTGAGTTCCCAGTTATTCTAGGTCTCCCTTGGCTTACCCGCCACAACCCTCGTATAGACTGGGTCACTAGCCAGGTTGTGGAGTGGGGTCCTGCTTGCTATGCCTCTTGTCTGCTCTCTAGCTCTCCTGTGTCTCCTGCCGAGCCTCCTGATCTCACCGAGTTATCTCAAGTTCCCACAGAGTACTGGGATCTTAAGGAAGTTTTCAGCAAGAGCAGGGCCGCTGTTCTTCCTCCGCATCGTGCCTACGACTGTGCCATCAACTTGCTCCCTGGGACTACCCCTCCTCGTGGCAGACTGTTTTCCCTCTCTCAGCCAGAACGCAAGGCCATGGAGGAATACCTCAAAGACACCCTGGTCTCTGGGTTCATTTGGCCCTCCACCTCACCCGCTGGTGCCGGCTTCTTCTTTGTCGGCAAGAAGGATGGGAGGCTCCGACCATGTATTGACTACAGGGGCCTGAACAAGATCACTGTGCGCAACCGATATCCCCTTCCGCTGATGTCCACAGCATTCAACCTGCTCCAAGGCGCCACCATCTTCACCAAGTTGGACCTATGGAACGCATACCACCTCATCCGTATCCGACAGGGAGACGAGTGGAAGACTGCCTTCAACACCCCATCTGGGCACTACGAATACCAGGTGATGCCCTTCGGACTCACCAATGCACCAGCTGTTTTTCAGGCCCTAATCCAGGGGTGTCAAACCTGATCCATAAAGGGCCGTGTGGCTGCAGGTTTTCATTCCAGCCATGCAGCAGCACCCTGATTTGGCTTATTCAATCAACTGACACACCCACCCTTTAATCAAGGGTGGGTGTGGCTGCAAGTATTTGACTGTGTGAAGACAGTTCAGTTGATTGAATGAGCCAAGTCAGGTGTGCTGCTGCATGGCTGGAATGAAAACCTGCAGCCACAAGGCCCTTTATGGATTAGGTTTGACACCCCTGCCCTAATCAATGACGTCTTGAGGGACATGATTAACCTGTACGTTTTTGTCTACCTCGACGACATCCTTATCTTTTCCAAGACCATGCAGGAGCACCGCCACCATGTCCTCCAGGTTCTCCAGAGGTTGCTACAGAATAATCTGTTCGCCAAGGCCCAGAAATGTGAATTTCATGTTCCCAAGTTCTCCTTTCTGGGTTTTATTGTATGGACAGGCCAACTCCAAATGGACCCAGCCAAGACCCTGGCCGTCCGGGACTGGCCCACTCGCAAGTCCATCAAAGAGGTTCAGTGGTCCTTAGGATTTGCTAACTTCTACCGCAAATTTATCAGGAACTTTAGTTCTGTAGCAGCACCCATGTCGGACCTCACCAAAGGGACAGGTGGATCTTATGTCTGGTCTCCTCAGGCGGAAAAGGCATTCAAAGACCTCAAGGACCGCTTCTGCACGGCACCCATTCTGGTCCTCCCGGACACCTCCCAACCATTCATCGTGGAGGTGGACGCCTCAGACAGTGGTGTCAGCGCGGTGCTCTCTCAACGTTCGGAAGGAAAGCTGCACCCCTGCGCTTACTTCTCCCACCGCCTGAGTCCTGCGGAGTCCCGGTACGATGTGGGGTATCGAGAACTGCTAGCGATCAAACTGGCCCTTGAGGAGTGGAGGCACTGGCTGGAGGGAGCGCAACATCCATTCCTGGTTTGGACGGACCACAAGAACCTGGAGTACCTCTAGCAAGCCAAGAGACTGAACCCACGACAGGCTAGGTGGGCCCTGTTTTTCAGTTGGTTTGACTTCACCCTCTCGTACAGCCCCGGCTCCAAGAACACCAAACCTGACGCACTGTCCAGGCTGTTTTCTGCCACTAACAGGGAGAGTGAAGTCGGGCCTATCATCCCTATATCCCGGATTGTGGCTCCTGTCCGCTGGGGTATTGAGGAGACCGTTCGACAAGCTCAACGCCGGGACCCTGATCCTGGGACGGGGCCACTGAGCCTCCTGTACGTCCCTCGTCAAGTCCGGGCCAAGGTTCTCCAGTGGGGTCACTCTTCCCCTCTCACCGCCCACCCGGGAGCTCGGAGGACCCTGGACTTCCTGAAAAGACACTTCTGGTGGCCTAACATGGAGAAGGAAGTGAGGTCATTCGTCCTGTCCTGTGAGGTCTGCACCAGAACCAAAAACCCATGACAGCATCCCCAGGGTCTCCTGCATCCTCTGCCTATTCCCCGGCATCTCTGGTCCCACGTGGCGGTCGACTTCATCACGGGTCTCCCTGAGTCTCAAGGTAACACTGTCATATTGGTCATAGTGGACAGATTCTCCAAGGCCTGCCACTTTATTCCACTGTGCAAACTCCCCTCTGCCCTTGACACTGCTAAATTGTTGTTCACTCATTTCTTCTGAGTTTTTGGTCTCCCTCAGGACATTGTCTCTGACCGGGGGCCCCAGTTCTCCTCCCGAGTATGGCACGGCTTCTGCAAGAGCATCGGGGCCACTGCCAGCCTCTCCTCTGGGTTCCACCCCCAGTCCAACGGCCAGACGGAGAGGCTCAACCAGGACCTGGAAACCACCCTGCGAGGCCTGGCTATGGATAACCCAACATCGTGGAGCACCTGGCTGCCATGGGCAGAGTATGCCCACAACACCCTGCAGTCATCGGCCACCAAGCTGTCACAGTTCCAGTGCCAATTCGGGTTCCAGCCACCTCTGTTCCCGGACCAGGAGGAGGACGCTGGGGTGCCCTCGGTCAACCATTATGTGAGACGGTGTCGCAAGACCTGGAGCAAGGTCAGGAGGACCCTCATCCAGACCTCCAGTACCAACCAGACTCAGGCCAACCGCCATAGGAGACCTGCCCACACTTTCCGCCCTGGGCAGCGGGTTTGGCTGTCCACCAAGGACCTTCTGCTGCGGGTGGAGAACTGCAAGCTTGCTCCTCGCTACATTGGCCCCTTCAAGGTTGTATGCAGAGTTAACCCTGTCTCCTACCGGCTCCAGTTACCACGTACGCTAAGGATCAACCCCACATTCCATGTTTCCCTGTTGCGGCCCGTACTGACGTCCACGTATGCCCCTGCCCCTAGGAACCCCCTGCCCCCCTGCATCTTCCAGGGTCAGACTCTGTTCACTGTGCACCACCTGCTGGACTCCCACCGGGTTCGCGGGGGCCTCCAATATCTTGTGGACTGGGAGGGCTATGGACCTGAGGAGCACTGCTGGGTCCCAGCTCGGGACATACTCGATAAAGAACTTTGTCAGGACTTCCATTCGGCCCATCCTGATCGTCCTGGGAACGTCAGATGACGCTCCTGGGGGGGGGGGGGGGGGTCCTGTTCGGACTGGGACTGTTTTGGCCTCTAGAGGCCACTGTTATTTCCTTTTCTGGTCATGTTTGTTTTGGGCCTCTAGAGGTCACCACTGTGTTCTGTGTTTTGTTTTTGTCTTATTGCCTGTTTCCTGCCCCTCCCTGTCCTTAATTAGTTTGTGTATAAATACCCCTCTGTTTGTTCCCTTGTTACGGAGTCTTTTTCCTATGTTATGCTGTTAGTGCTAGTTCCCTCTGTCCCATGTACCTTGCCTGTGTCTTTGTATTCTTGGTTTTTGCTTCTTTCTTTTGGACTTTGTGGATTTTGTTTTTGACCTTTTTGAGCTTCTGAGCGTTTGAGTTTTTGCCTTTTTTCTTATTTGGATTTTGGACTTTGAACCTTGGGATATTTTATTTTTGTTTATCTTCTGAGCTTTGGATTATTCTTTTTGTTTTTTCCCTTGGATTGTACATAGTGTAAATAAACTGTTTTTGATACTTTTCTACTTCCGCCTCACGCCTCTGCACTTGAGTCATCTCCCTGGTGGCCTAGTGGGGGTTTGCTGGATTATCACACCAGCGAACCAGGTTCGAATCCCAGCAAAACCCTAACACCCATGGACACAGGGAGAACATGCAAACCCCGCACAGAAAGGCCCTCGTCGGCCACAGGGCTTCTTGCTGTGAGGTGACTGTGCTGCCCTGTTTCTAAGCATTTGATTAAATTATTTGATCAGTCTGTCCATTCCCAGATGGCAAACACTGGTATGAATTGATTTAATCCTCAGTATATCACAGTTTGTGAAGTGTGCGTGACATAAACATTGTGCCTTGATCAGTCAGGATTTCTTTCTGAAGCCCAACTTGGGAGATAATGCAGAAGAGTGCTTCTGCAACACTGCATGCAGAAATGTTGCACAGAGGCACTACTTCCCAGTATCACATTGCATAATCCACTACAACTAACACAAAGTGATACCCTTATGCAGATCAGTCTAACGGCCTGATGTGACCCATGCCAATTATTTCAATGGGGCTCTCAATCAAGGGTAAAGGGGACAACCTGTCACAGTCCAGTCCAGTCCATCCATGCCTTTGATTATGGGACTTCCACGCCGGCTCCAGGCCAGATCCAGGACAGGAATTCAGTCCTGCCTTGCTGAAAGCCATTTCCTGAAGTGGCACTCCCACACCTGCTACCACTCCTCCCCCAGCAGCCAGGGCTTTTTAAGAACTGTTTGAAGCTACTCCATTTACCAGACTGTCTCTTGTAGACTTTTCTCACCTTGCTACAGCTCATTGTTATTGTGTTTTCTTGATTCCCCTTGCCTGAATTTTTCCTTGTTTTTTGTCAAGTTTTTCTGTCCAGTTTCTTGTCCCTGTTTTTGCCTGCCTGTTCTTTTGGATTGTGTCTTTTGCTACCTCTGCCTGGATTTCCCTTGTCTCTGTGTTCATGAGTTTTTGTGAAGATTTTTCTGTCCTGTTTTTTGTCTTTGATCGTGTCTACTTGCTCCTCTGTGTTTTTGACCTCCTGGCCTGTTTTTTGACTACTTATTTTTGCCTGAGCCCTACTGTACCTTTGCCTTTCTGCCATCTACTTCATTAAAGAAGTTTTCTCTTTACACTGCCTGTTTTCTGAGTCTGCTCTTGGGTCCTCACTTCACCTCAGCTCGCCATTTGTGACACAATAGCACTTTTGGGGTGGCTGGTGAATTAACCAGCTGATAATAGTGACATGCCACACACTACCTATGAATACTGCTGCGAATGCCTGGCCAATAGAAGTGGGCCATGAGTCAGTTCAGTGTTTTATCCTCATCTAAATTCCCTGCCATTGGATTATCATGAGCCGCATGGAATAAAAGTTCCCTGTGGCTCTTAGGGACCAGCAACTGGGTTGTTTCTTTTCCTGTCCAAGTGTCCTGTGTCACTCAATATGGCCTATTTTGAATAACAGAAAAATACAGGTAGGAGCGTGCAATGTTAGGCTGGAGGTTTTGACCATCGATTACTCTTACTTGGTCAAAAGCGTGCCTCCAAGTTTTATCCCACATCTGCTTCAATTGGAAATCCTGAAAGGAAATCCCTGTGGAGAGCAGAGGGGCAAAGCCCTACCCACCCTCCATGTCCCCCTGATGTGGCACTTATGTGGACAGCTCTGGTATCGCCTCCCCAGATAACCCTGCACTGGAATCCCCTGAAGGCTACAGCAAATCAAGTCAACATATTTGTATCAAGCTTTTAACAACAGACATTGTCACAAAACAGCTTTACAGAAAATTAAAGACTTTTTAACCAAGTCTTTAATTTTCTGTAAAGCTAATTTTATCTATAATTTATCCCCAGTGAGCAAGCCTGTGGTGATGGTGGCAAGGAACAACTCCCTCAGACAACATGAGGAAGAAACCTCGAGAGGAACCAGACTCAAAAGGGAACCCATCCTCTTTTGGGTGATAACAGATAGTGTGATTATAAATAACTTGCTTCTATAACTGTGTCTTATATCCCCTTCGGACATAATATGTACAATTGTACCCATGAAGTTCCATAGTGTTTTTCCATGTGTCTGAAGGGGTTATGGTCACAAAGTATAACTGCAAAACCATCCATCCATGATCCATAACCACTTATCCTGTGCAGGGTCGTGGCCAAGCTGGAGCCTATCTTAGCTGACTATGGGTGAGAGGCAGGGTACATCCTGGACAAGTCACCAGATCATCACTGGGCTGATACAGAGACCATACAACCATTCACATCTATGGTCAATTTAGAGCCACCAATTAGCCCAACCTGCATGTCTTTGGACTGTGTGGAAAACTGGAGCACCCGGAGGAAACCCGGGCAGACAGGGGGAGAACATGCAAACTCCACCCAGAAAGGCCCCCATTGGCCACTGGGCTTGAACCCAGAACCTTCTTGCTGTGATGCAACAGTGCTAACCACTACACCACCATGCCACCCCTACTGTGAAACAAAGAAAATCATTATAGTTTTAACATGAAGTCTGTTTTGTTGACGTTATTAGTTGTTCATTGATGGAAACTTAAGTGCAAAACTATTCATGACAACTGCAGTCTTAAAGTTAGCACGTCAACTGTCATCCTCAGACATAAATGTATTAGTGTACAGTGGTGCTTGAAAGTTTGTGAACCCTTTAGAATTTTCTATATTTCTGCATAAATATGACCTAAAACATCATCAGATTTTCACACAAGTCCTAAAAGTAGATAAAGAGAACCCAGTTAAACAAAGGAGACAAACATATTATATTTGCTCATTTATTTATTGAAGAAAATGATTCAATGTTACATATCTGTGAGTGGCAAAAGAATGTGAACCTTTGCTTTCAGTATCTGGTGTGACCCCCTTGTGCAGCAATAACTGCAACTAAACATTTCCAGTAATTGTTGATCAGTCCTACACACCGGCTTGGAGGAATTTTAGCCCATTCCTCTGTACATTCAACTCTGGGATGTTGGTGGGTTTCCTCACATGAACTGCTCACTTCAGGTCCTTCCACAAAGTTTTGATTGGATTAAGGTCAGGACTTTGACTTGGCCATTCCAAAACATTTAACTTTATTCTTCTTGAATAAAGTTGTCATCATGCCATCCTCCAGTAGGACCCATCCACAAAGAAATGCTTTACAAGCATTTTAAAACCCCAGGCAAATTGTTCCCAGGATGAGTGGATGGGTGAGGCAAGGACTAACTGCTGCCTCCACACTATACTTTTCTTACCTGAACTGGACAGTGACAGGCACCAGCAGATACTTTTGAACATCCCCATATACACACCTCATCTTTATCAATTGTGCATCCCCCAATGCCCCGCACTGATTCAGGGTTTGATGAAGTGTGGTCTGATTACAGCCTGAGTCCACCAAGGCCTGATGTGTCCCCCCCCAAATACTGATTGCCATTCGGTATTCTCCTGCTTGACTGGAGGAGGCCCTAGGCATGTCAGCAGTTCAGAATCCCCACTTAAGGGGATGATGATCCTGGAAATGCCTGACTTTCCTGTCACACATGTAGACCTGTCTGGGCTTTGTCCTGGCCTTTATTAGTGGAGATGGTTCCAGCTGTGGAGAGAGAGCAGGGTTAATTGGCAATGTTGCATGAAGGCAGAAGGGTGAGGAAAATGGGGATCAACACAGGCTTGGGGAGTGGGCTCTGGGCTACTGGATCCCGTTTCCATGGTGCAGGGGTAGAGGAGGGGCAAGATGGAAGAGAGTGAGAGAGAGAGGGAGAGAGAGAGAGAGAGAGAAGGGGTGGCAGCACCTGCTCCTGGAAATGCCCCCAGATGGTCTTCTGCCAGCCAAACCACCTCCTCCAGCAATGGAGGCATTGAAATCAGGACAACGTTCCTTCTGGCAGCTGAACAACAAACTGTTCCAGCACCGCTTGGTAAATGATGTCATTACTGTTGTACTCTTCTGTCAGCAGCCACCATCAGCAAGCATGTTGAAGCTGTTGTGTGAAGGTGAACAGGTGGTCGACCTCAGTGAATGCCAGCATGCAGAATAACTGGCGATGTTGTCCTGGGGTGTAGTCAACATGCTGCACAATAACCAGCTTCAAGTCTGGATACTCCAGCAGGTCAGTGGTTGAGAGCTGTTGAGCTGCAAACTGAGCTTCCCTTGTCAGGAGCAGCAGGCAGACCACCCACTACAAGGTTGGCCACAAGCATGCTTTGGCAGCAGAGATGGAAATTAACCACCCACCACCTGCCAAATGCGGGTAAATATGTGTACTGGCGGGGAAATTTTGTTAATGTACCCACCACTGTGTCGGGTAAACAAAGTCGTACAATAGGTTCGTCTAATCAACGACAGAATTAACTCAGAGTAAGCATGTAGCCTTAACGCTTGCTTAGCTAATAATGTTTAGTTGTCATTGAGTGATGACAACATGACTTCACGCAGCTGATTGATAGTACTCAAGTATATCCCAGGCCCTATATGTGCTAGTCAGAGTATCATGCGTATTACATGCAAAACAGTAAACAACACACTGGCCCCAGGAGCTCAATGGAGTGTCTCTCTGGACTTGTCATAGGCCAACTGTCGACTGAGAATGCCGTGCGCATAAATTGGATCTTCTGGATTTGATCGACAACTTTGCACAAAGTCAGAAAAATACAGTAACCTATGAGTTTGTTATGGTGCGCCAACACTAGTGTATTTATCCTCTGTTTATGATGCGCCGTCACCAGGAATGGTAGGCTACACCATTCGTTCATCGGATTTGTCTACCATGTCTCCAACACTGGACAAGGAATTCAAACTGCAGCCTCACAACTACACAATGAAGGTAAGAAAAAAACTAGCTAACATTAACATAGACTATAATGGCAGGTGGATTACAGGATAGTGTAGGCTTCGAATGTGTACAGTGAGAGAGCGTGAGCAGTGCAAGAGTGGGCAGCGTGAAAGAAAGGTAGCAGGCAGCAGACATGAAATCAATTGTCAGTCAGAAAGAAAATAGGTAAACGTGTGGAAAAATGTGCTGTTTTATATCAGGAGTGAAAAGGAGAGCTGAGGAGAGTGTACAGCAGGAGCAGAGTGGTAGTGTACAGGCCAAGAAGTGATACTTTAAAGGGATAGTTCGGGATTTTTGACATGAATCTGTATGGCATCCCCATCAATAGTGTCGTGCAAACACACTGACTTACCCCTGACAGCATCCTGTGGGTCCAGTTCTTGTCCAGTTTTGGTCCAGACGAAAGTAGTCCGGCAAGTTTGTTGGGGTCACAAAAGTAAAACGTTTTTCGTCTCAAAACAGTATGTGTTCAAAAGAGTGATATATTTGCATCACAAAACCATTGTCAAATAAAAAGTCAGACCTCGAAATCGCTTGGCACTATTTTCTCTCCCTTCTTATCACTGCGTGCTGCCGCCAGGTGACAGCAAAACGCAGACCCACTAAGCTGGTGGGAGACCAAGGCTGCACTCTATCCACGGCTTACACACGTGATGGCATGGAGGATGTGTATAGTGGCAGCATCTGTCCCCCCAGAGAGGATCTTTTCAAAAGCAGGACAGATTATAACTGAGAGGAGAAATATAATCAGAATTAACTAGTTAATTGCAGCAATTAAAGGAATAGGTAGGAAAAGGAAGGTGCAAAGACACCGCGCAGCGCCTGAAAACGGGTTTTCAGGCGCTGCGCACCCATTTTCAGGCGCTGCGCACCCGTTTTCAGACGCTGTGTGGTGTCTTTGCGCCTGCAGCGGTGCTTTGCCTGTGCTGTGGCTGAAAATAGTTCCAGATATAAATTGGTCTAGTAAATCCCTTCGTGTTAATTTGCATTGATATGTGTACTCAATGTGAATGTACAAGTCATGAGAAATAATTATAAAAAATCTTGAGTTATTTAATTCACTTTTGCAACGACAATGCTAGCTGGACACACCGGATTACAGCGACTAAGCTAACCGGGACGTTTATAGATCAGGACAATGGCTGGGTCGGCTACAAAACGCTTTGGCTCACTCATCCAACTCTAGGGACTGCAGGGACTGACTCAATTTCATCTGGGGGTGGCGTATTCCTTTAAATCAAAAATAAAATCTCAGGAGCCGTTTGGGAGCTGAAAGAGCCGGCTCCTTATAGTAAGAAGAGCCAAAAGAGCCGGCTCCCGAAAAAGAGCTGAAATTCCCATCACTAGTAAACAATGAATGAAACAGCCGTGGCTGTCACCTGGCGGCAGCGCGCAGTGATACCGAGGGAGAGAAAATAGTGCCAAGCGATTTCGAGGTCTGACTTTTTATTTGACAACGGTTTTGTGATGCAAATATATCACTCTTTTGAACACGTACTGTTTTGAGACGAAAAACGTTTTACTTTCGTGACCCCAACAAACTTGCCGGACTACTTTCATCTGGACCAAAACTGGACAAGAACTGGACTCACAGGATGCTGTCAGGGGTAAGTCAGTGTGTTTGCACGACACTATTGATGGGGATGCCATACAGATTCATGTCAAAAATCCCGAACTATCCTTTTAATGAGAGATGGCGAATAGTGGCTGATGGGGAGCGCAGACAGTGGCTTGTCTATGAGGAAGGGATGATGTTCTGCTCGGTGTGTCAACAATACGCATCAGAGACCCAGAGATTGAACAGCTTTATTGTTGGAACAAAAAAACTTAAACTAGAGGCCGTGAAAGACCACGAATCGTCAAAGTGCCATATCCACAATATCAAAATTGCTAACGGGAAATCAGCACCAGAAGAGAGCCAAGCCATGAAAACGCTCAATAGCCTAAGGGTAGCACAGCTGGAAAAAATGGCCTTGTTATTCTGCAATGCCCACTCCATAGCAAAGAAAAAAAGACCATTCAAAGATTATGAATGGCAGTGCACATAAGTGTTTGTTTACTCCATTGGTCAGTCATACCCCTTTTCCACCAAATCAGTTCTAGGGCTGGTTCGGAGCCAGTGCTGGTGCTGGTTCACAACTCGTTCAACTTGCGAGCCAGCTGAGAACCAGTTTGCTTTTCCATAGCTCACGGTGCTAAGGGAAACCACGTCAGTTACGTCGCTGTATACGTCAGTTACATCACTATATTTGCATAAACCTTGGCGCGAATATCGAAGCAAAAACAACACAGAAGAAGCAGCAGCAGCAACAACAACAATAATGGATGACTTCGCGTTTGTACAGCTGCTGCTTCTCATCACTTAAAAATGGCGATCTTTCGCGGTCTTGTTATTGTTGTTGGTCTTAACAACTCCGCCCCCCCCGCTGACGGAAGCGGTTCTTTCCTCTGGCCCAGCAGAGAGTTGGTGCTAGCCTGGGACCAGTTTTTCTGGCCCCAGAGCCAGTTCTTTGTCAGTGGAAACAGAAAACCCGGTTCCAAACTAAGCACTGGCCCCGAACCAGCCCTGGAACTGCTTTGGTGGAAAAGGGGCATCAGTGTCTTCTCATTAGCTAACTAAGCAAGTTGCTAGCTATGCTATAGCAAAGAGTATCTTTGGCTCTAGTAAGTTATTCAATTTCTCATTTGGCATCTGTTTGAGACTTGGGGAGCAGGCTTTTCTATAAAGCAACTTGGATGATATGATACAATTTTTGTTTTCTTTGTATGAGTCTAGAGCAGTTGAATGCAGTTGGAATAGGCTAATGGAATACATTCTATAGTTGTAGGTAGATAACCACCTAATGATGCAATCTTCACTTCCTTTGTGTGTTTCCAGTGCTGAATTGAGCAAATAAGTTGAAGCAGGATGACTCCTGTAGTTGCTGAAAGATAATGCTATAGATGTCTAACCATCATTTTGAATCACTTTTTCTTTATTGCCTTTATTTACCTTGTAAATAACCCTTGGACATGGCCATAAAGATTACCAAAATGACCAAAAAGACATTTTTAGGCTACCCTGATGTCATGTATTTTTAACACAATAACTGAATAATCAGCTCTGTAACAAAGTATGGATTGGAAAATATTAACATTTCTAGGCACTATAATGTATATAACAGCTGAATATGAAATGGCTGGTAAAAATGTTGAGTGGCTGGTAGATTTTAGAATTTACCTGCCACAGTGGCAGGTGGATGAAAAAGTTAATTTCCATCCCTGTTTGGCGGCATGCTCAAACAGCTCCATATAGGTCGCTGGGTCGTCATGTGGACCCCTCTGGTGCAGTCAAATGTAGGTTTTGGCTATAGCATCCATGAGAGTGGCTGTTGGAGTACTCGCTAGGTGGACTAGGCTCCAGATCACCTGATGATCCTCTGCCTGAGTGTGGAGCAGAGCCCAGAAGCATTGCTACTGCTCAGTGCACAGCATGATGTGGTTCTTATGTTGGGTTTGGTGGCTGCTGATGAGGATCTGGAGGATCTCATTGACTGGCATGGACTTCTTGATGTTTTCCATTTCTCCCTCAATTCCTGGATTTCAGCACCAATGTTCAGCACAATTTAAGGCTCTTTGGAAATGAGGAGATGGGAGACAAGCTTGACAACTTGAGGTGCATTTTATTGTTCTTTAATTTCACATTTCACTGATTTTACTCTGCTCTATGTACACATGCATGCATAAACAGTGTTGGATAGCTCTCTCTGGTTACTTGCTTCTCCTGAAAGGACACAAAAGACACATATAAATAGATTGCCAGTAATCAAACACAGATGAAACTCATGAAGTGGTCCCTACCAGTTCTACCTCACTACCCACAGCTGATGTGTGACCACACCCCCACTGCCACAAATGCTTTGAATGCAGCACATTTAGTAAATTTCTGGATAAGAAAATCCTGCATCATAGTGGTGTTCTATTATGGTATGCAAAGGACTATAAACTATAGTACACATATTTGTCTTGGTTATTCTGTCAGGTGGCAGAGACAGCGACAGTGGTAGTGAATGCTTTAATTAAAAATAAAGCCTGAAGCAAATCCAAAACAAATGCAAAACACAATCTCAAGGTCAGAATCCAGAAACCGCACCATTCTTTGGGAACATAACTCTCTCAATCTATCAGGTACTGGAGCATACCCTCTCTGCAATGCGAGTTTGAGGTATGACTTTGGTTATACCACATGAATCTCTCAATTTCAAGAGGTTCATGTGGTATGGATGAGAGTAGTGCTTCTGCTAATGGGCCTTGAATTGTGAGCTTGAGGCATGACACATAAAAGGAAGAAGAGAATGTTGTAATCTTGCCTGTTGGATTTAACTATTTTTGAGCTCTTTGATATTATTTGACAGTCTGCTCTAGTGTAGTATGGGGCAAATCTCGCTCATGAGATTATAGCCTATCATAACGTGTGTGCCATTCTTCCTAATTGATAACAAACTTTAAATTGGTGTGCCTTGCCATTCTGGTTTGACCTTTGATTTGCCTTCACCCCCCAAAAGTTGAAAACCTCTGCTTTAAGCTGTTCTATAGTGGATCGGACTAGAGGCAAGCATAATAATACTTGACCGTGATCTGATTTAGACCATCATAGTCAATGCAGGGTTGAAGACCTCCTCCCTTTTTTGCACAAAGAAGAAGTGAGCTAAGGCTGGGGAAGTAGAGGGTCCTTGTGCTAGTGCTTCAGAAAAGTACTCATGCATGACTTAGCTTTCCATGGCTGAGAGATGACATATGTGTTTTGAGTTCTGCAGTTGTATGGACAATGAGGTGGAAGACCACTGATTTTGGCTTTGCTGAAAACTTCTTGGTATTCCATGGGAATTTTCACTTTCTTTGTGGTTTCAGGGCTCTCAATAGAGGTGGACACTGTTAGCACCATCTGCCCTCAAAGGCAAGATTTGTGGCACTGGAATGATCAGCTGATAATCTCCCATTCTGTCCAGGAAATGTGAGAGTTGTGTTTTTGCATCCATGGAAAGCCAAAGACAATGTGATATTTGAATGTGACGGTGATCAAAAGGGAGGTAGTTTCATGATGAAGGGTGCTGACTTGAAGTTGGAGTGGTTCTGTGCTGTGTGAAATGGGAACTCTTCTGATTGGACATCCATCTTGGGCTTAGAGAGACCCACTGAAGGTGGGCCTTAATCAAGGGGGCCTGCTCATTCATGGTAGGTGAATGACTAGGAACTGCATCCAACTGGACATTGAGCGACTCTGTGTTGGTTGCTGATGCAGTAGAAGCACAGTCCAGCTTATCTGCATCATTCCTGTTCAGTAACTGTACATTTGGCCTGGCCTACCTGCATGCCTTCAATCAAATTTGCTTTAGGTAAGTGTAACCCCTTTTTAAATGGATGCTAGTCACCCAGCACAGTACTTAGAGTTACACTAAATGACAATAAATAATGGCGCAACAGGATCCTGAATTCTCAGCGGTGGAATGATGAGCTGGCTGAGATTCCTGATGCCATAAATTTACAAGTACAATAGAGATATAATAATAAATCTAAAGAATGATAAATGTAATAGTGCAGTGCCTCCACTGTGAAAATACTGCACTTACCTTTGAAGCTAGTGTATGGTGTATGGTATTTCCTCAGAATTTAAAATAAACAGTAGTGTATGAGTGCATTAAACCAGTGGTGAATGCAAAGCTAATAGCCTATCTGCAGTGTGTAAATGTCAGCACATTCAAATATTGTTTAAAAAAAATGAGCAGCCAATACACCCAAGATATAATTAAATAATAATGATTATTTATTAATAAACAATAATAATAATAGCAATAGGAAATATTATTGATATAACAAAGGCTTCCCTGAGAAGCGAGGAATGAATTGACCAATGTTAGTAAAACAAAACAAAAAAAACCTGCGAGAGAGAGGAGTGTAAACAGTTTTCACTTAAAGCGTTAAATGGAGTCTCTCACTCAAGATTAAATATACAAGTAAGGTTAACAAGACAAGTAGGCAAAAACAAGCACCTTAAAAGTTAGCTAATAAATGGCTGCAGCCCTACAGATATCAAACCTTATTAAGTCGTAATTATGTGGGTTAAGACAAACAGAGATTTAACCAAAATGCCATCAAAGCCGCATGAGCTACATAAACAGTAGAGGGGAAAAATCTCATCTCATCTCATTATCTCTAGCCACTTTATCCTGTTAATAACAGGCTGTTATACAGGGTCGCAGGCAAGCTGGAGCCTATCCCAGCTGACTATGGGCGAAAAGGCAGGGTACACCCTGGACAAGTTGCCAGGTCATCACAGGGCTGACACATAGACACAGACAACCATTCACACTCACGGTCAATTTAGAGTCACCAATTAACCTAACCTGCATGTCTTTGGACTGTGGGGGAAACCGGAGCACACCCACGTGGACACAGGGAGAGCATGCAAACTCCACACAGAAAGGCACTCGTCAGCCACGGGGCTCGAACCCGGACCTTCTTGCTGTGAGGCGACAGCACTAACCACTACACCAGCGTGCCACCCAGGGGAAAAACAAACAAATAAATAAATAAAAGTATCAAATCAACAAACGAGCGCTGTTGGGGCCCATTGGTGCACTAGTTTGCAACTCCCTGCAGTCCCGAGAGGTGGTACCCTTGGATAATATCCTAGCCAGGTGTTAGCCTCAGCAGCAGCTCTCTGGTGGGCCCAGTTCTGGAGAAACGAGAGGAGTCCTTGGGGGAGTGACAATCCTCAGTGGTGATGTAGAGCTAACGGCAGTCAGCTAAGTACCAGTGGTGTAGCAGTAACTTATGCCAGCTAGCCAGCTAACCCTAGTAGCTAGCAGCAGGACAACTAAGTTAACCTTATCACTTCAAAACGTGGGGAGAAAAAAAGAAAAAAGGGGACAAACAGCAAGGAGTCCCTTAGAATGATCACCAACTTAGACAGGTCAAAGTTACAAGCTATAAAGTCTCCCCAAATCAGTACTGACACACTGCAGAAAATGGGATCCTCTCTCTTCCAGGGCTTGACACGGACTCTCATGAGCATCTCTCAGGAGGTGATAGAATGTTGAGAGGGCTCGCGATTTTGTGGGCATTTATGATGTACAAAATATCATTGGTTGATAACAAAATTCAAATAAAAATACAAAGAACAAATAAATATGATTGGTCTGAATTTACCGTATGTCATAACACATCAGAGCAGTGAAAATATTCTAAACCACAAGGCATTATGGTAAATAGAGTTAATTAACATAGAAAATAGGTCAGTCCAATATAGAGTATAAAATACAGTATTATTTTAGAGGACCTTACATAAGTCATTCTCAAGAATCTGAAGGTCTTTGTGCAGTAGGTAGCTGAGGCAGATAGAGAGATTGATCAGTGAATCCAGGGATTTCTGTACATTAGAACAAACAAGTTCTGTGAGGAGCTGGAGACAGACTGAAGAGCTGGTTCATTACATCCACTATCAGCGGCAAGTGTTCTGAACTCTAAGGTGTATCCTGCTGTTCCTTGCTTTCCCTGGGTCTCTGTTAAAAGTTGCTCTCCAATTTCTTTACCTTCTGGAGCATGGTCAAAGATGTTGCAGAACAAGTCTGGGCATTTGAAATTCTCAGGGTCTTAATGCATTAGTAAGGACATTAGTCCTTACAGTTATTGTTTTTATTAATAATTAACTATTTAAGGCTTTCTTAATAAGGAAAAAAGTGTTTTCAGCAAAAGCAACTGTTAGGTTTAGTCTATGATAGGCTACTGTATCCAGTCAAAAATGGCTAAGGATTCAAATCATAAACAGGGTTTCAAGCTTCTGCACGTTGCTTGATTGTGCAGCCCAAATTTATTTGCATCTAGTTATGTTACATTTTTTTTCTGGCAATCTTATATGCAATGTGCCAGAGTAGGCACACAAACTGACAGCATAGTGGTGCAGTGGTGAGCACTGTCTTCTCACAGTGAGAAGGTTCTGGGTTCAAACCTTGAAGCTGATGGGGGTCTTTCTGTGTGGAGTTTCTCTGTGTGTTCTCCCTGTGTCTGCTTGGGTTAGGTTAACTGGTTACTCTAAATTACTCATGGGTATGAATTGTTAGGTGGGAACTGCTGTAGACCCCTTGTGCATGATGTCATGCATCATGTGATAATTTCACCTGGGTGTCAAACAGATACCATATTTTGTGTAAGCAAGTCTTAATATGTCTTCAATATGGTTAATTTGTGTGCTGTTAATGGTTGTTCAAATAGAGAAATAGATAAAAGGTATTACCATCTCCCCGCTATCAAGGAAAAATGTTCACAAGGAGAAGCAAATGCTTCAAGAACAACAAAGAAATGAGTGGTTAAAGAGAATACGACAAGAGGAGCTAAGGCTGAAAACTCCAGAGAACTTTGCGATTGTATTTAAAATGTATTTAAAAATAATAGAAAGTCGGAAGTGAGTATGGAAGAGTTTACTTGAGAATCTCATTTTATTTCTGCTTGTATTCGAGTTAGCTTCTTCATGAAAGTGACTTTCTTACAGGTGAAGCAGCTTCCTTATTCGACACATAAAACCCAAATTGGTTTCAAACAACTCCGACATAAATCAGTTAAAAAAAAAATCCAACAAGGAGCAACGTGCACAATATATCCTGAAAGAACAGAAAAGATCAAGAGCAGAGAGCACTGGAGCTTTGCTCCCGTTATCAGAGGAACCCAGTCCTGTGCAAAATGTCACCATGGAGCCAGAGTGTAGTAATGAACCTACAGTTCGAGAGTGTTCTACACAAACAGACTGAACTTTACAACAGCTGCATGCATGTGAAATGGAAATAAATTGACTAAGGCAGGAAAAACCTATTTTGGATAAAATCATTACTGTCAGTTGCACACTTTTATTGTGTGATTCAGTTGTGCCTTTTGAATAGAGAATAAATGAAGAAGGAGCTGAACATTAACCATTTATTGAAATTATTATTCCAAGGATGATTATAGTGTCACTGAGGTGGTTTGCAAGCTCCTCGGTGGCAAGGCACTGGGGGTGGATGAGATCTGCCCTGAGTATCTCAAGTCTCTGGATGTTGTGGGGCTGTCTTGGTTGACACGCCTCTGCAGCATCGCGTGGCAGTCGGGGACAGTGCCTCTGGAGTGGCAGACTGGGGTGGTGGTCCCTCTTTTTAAGAAAGGGGACTAGAGAGTGTGCTCCAATTATAGGGGAATCACACTTCTCAGCCTCCCAGGGAAGGTTTACTCCAGGGTACTGGAGAGGAGAATTCGACCAATAGTCGAACCTCAGATCCAGGAGGAACAATGCGGTTTTCGTCCTGGTCGCAGAACACTGGACCAGCTCTATACCCTTCATAGGGTGCTCGAGGGTTCATGGGAGTTTGCCCAACCAGTCCATATGTGCTTTGTGGATCTTGAGAAAGCATTCAACCGTGTCCCCCATGGTATTCTGTGGGCGGTGCTTCGGGAGTATGGGGTTCGGGGCTCTTTGCTAAGGGCTGTCCGGTCCCTGTACGAACGGAGCAGAAGTCTGGTTCGCATTGCCGGCAGTAAGTCAGACCTGTTCCCAGTGCATGTTGGACTCCGGCAGGGCTGCCCTTTGTCACCGGTTCTGTTCATAATTTTTATGGACAGAATTTCTAGATGCAGCCAGGGGCCGGAAGGAATCCTGTTTGGGAACCACAGGATTTCATCTCTGCTTTTTGCGGATGATGTTGTCCTGTTGGCTTCTTCAAACCAGGACCTTCAGCATGCACTGGGGCGGTTTGCAGTCGAGTGTAAAGTGGCTGGGATGAGAATCAGCACCTCCAAGTCCGAGGCCATGGTTCTCGACCGGAAAAGGGTGGCTTGCCCTCTCCAGGTTGGTGGAGAAGTCCTGCCTCAAGTGGAGGAGTTTAAGTATCTCGGGATCTTGTTCACGAGTGAGGGAAGGATGGAGTGTGAGATCGACAGGCGGATCGGTGCAGCCTCCGCAGTGATGCGGTCGCTTTACTGGTCCGTTGTGGTGAAGAAGGAGCTGAGCCAAAAGGCGAAGCTCTCAATTTACCGGTCAATCTACGTTCCGACTCTCACCTATGGTCATGAGCTTTGGGTAATGACCGAAAGAACAAGATCGCGGATACAAGCGGCCGAAATGAGCTTCCTTCGCAGGGTGGCTGGGCACTCCCTTAGAGATAGGGTGAGAAGCACAGTCACTCGGGAGGAGCTCAGAGTAGAGCCGCTGCTCCTCCACATCAAGAGGAATCAGCTGAGGTGGCTCGGGCATCTTTTTCAGATGCCTCCTGGACGCCTCCCTGGGGAGGTGTTCCAGGCATGTCCCCCCGGGAAGAGGCCCCAGGGAAGACCCAGGACACGCTGGAGGGACTATCGCTACGTTCACACTGCAAGGCTTAATGCTCAATTCCGATTTTTTTGTGAAATCCGATTTTTTTGTGAGGTCGTTCACATTAACAAATATATGCGACTTGTATGTGATCCTCAGTATGAACGAAAAGCGACCTAAAAGTGTTCCGCATGCGCATTGCAGGATACGACGACGTCACACGCAGTGAGCATGGCCAGTGTTTACGGAAGTAAAACCGCCCGGTTGCGGTATGACTCATCCAATCTAGCTTGAATAGCTGTATCCCCCCAAATGGAAATCAGCTCCCTAACCTCTGCGTCCTTCCATTGAGAAGATTCAGAACCTTCAGAGCCCGAAGCGTCCCTCGCATTGATGTCATGCGCAGGGGCGCAGATACGTTTTTTGAACTGGGGGGACAAAAAACTGGGGGGGACAAAGCTGCCAGCAAACCAACCCCAAACCCCAATATGCCTGTCAAACTTGTTGTTAGTAACCATAGCAACCAAGCTCGAGCTCGCAACCTGTGCAGTCTGCGCAGCTCAACCAACCGAATATCAGTCTTTGTTTTGTTTTATGTGAGTTGTTGCAACTATGTATACACTGCCGTGCACCTCAATAAACCGAATGGTAATTAGTCTTTTGATTTTTCCGTGAGGTTTGCCTTATGCAAAGAAAGACAGCATAGACGTTTTTTCCTCCCTATAAGTGGGGGGGACCGAACGAGGTGAATTTAAATCTGGGTGGGACGAGTCCCACCCTCTATCTGCGCCCGTGATTATGCACCATGTTGTTGTAACTTTTTTGAGAGACCCGCCGCCTACTTCAGCACAGAATAGTGACGTTTGTGGCTTGTTGATGACGTGTAAGTCGGATGAATGCGACCTGGCAGTTCAGACTGAAGTCTTATATGAAAAGAGCGGATAGGAATCGGAATTAGGACCACATATCCAAACGGCCTGGGTCGGATTTGAAAAAATCGGATCTGTGTCGTTCATATTGTCAATAAAAGATCGGATACAGGTCACATATGGGCGAAAAGATCGGATTTGAGTCACTTCAGCCTGCAGTGTGAACGTAGCCTATGTCTCTCGGCTGGCCTGGGAACGCCTCGGTGTTCTTCCCGAGGAGCTGGCCGAGGTGTCTGGCGAAAGGGAAGTTTGGGCTTCCATGCTTCGACTGCTGCCTCCGCAACCCGGTCCCGGATAAGCGGAAGAAGACGAGACGAGACGGATGATTATAGTTACAGTACTATATGACTATAGCTACAACCAGAATGTGCTGATTCTGTTAGCATTTGTAATTATTGTACCATCCACTATTAAGTTAAATTTGAATAAAATCTTACAACATTGTTTGAAAGTCCAGAGCAAGATACTTTGTTATTTTACAAATAATAACACTTCAGATATTGTTTAACAGTAATAAGTATCAATGTATAAATGATAGTGCAAATAGCTCTGTAACTAGATGTCCTTGGGGTTATTGAGACATGGAGGGCTGGGAATACCATTCAGTTCAGGTGGGAATACAGTTCAGGTAGTAGTCCTTTGAGAGTAAATGCTTTTGGCTTTCACAACATTCTGTTCCCAAAAACTGATGTCGGGAAAAATTCTTTATACAAAGAAGGTTTTCATTCTTTTGTATTTGTTTAAAATGTTCTTCCATGTAAGGACTCTTTGGGAAAAAGAAGATATATTCCAACATGTAGCTAATGCTAATACTAGCCCTCAAATCTGCACCTTCACTCCAAGTGTTTCAAGGAATTTTGTATGGATCATAACCACTAATAAACTCTAATTTCCGTATATATCTATCCTTCGCTTCATTCTGACTAAGAAGTAATCTGGTAGTAGAGCTTTTTTTAGCTGTAGTTTTTTTCAGACAACAGCAACAGACAGCAGACATCGTTGCTTGGCTTCAGTATGTGAACAGTATGTAAATAAAGTGTGCTTGTCCCCCAGTTCTACAGTAGCGATGGTTGCTAATGTAAATGTGGCATCAGTGCAAGGGGTCTATATGTTCTTGATGTCCACCCTATGTAGTCCCCCCACCATGAGCTAGAGAACAAAATCGCAATTATGGCTGATGTATAAGAAGAAGCAAGCAAACTATGTTTCAAAACAACAATGTCTTACTCAAATCAAGTTGTTTATGGTTGACAACAATAGCCGCCTAATAATAGTCTATCACATTTACTTTTGCATTTGTTACATTCCAGAACAATCAGAAAATTTTGTTGGACACACAATGAGTATCTCTTCCAAAGCAAGGACACTGTTTTGCTGCAATTCAAAATGGGGTCCTTTAAGCAGCATTTCATGATAATGCCCAAAAGATTGTCTAGGAAGATTTTCTTTTAATAATGAGAGAGAATGATAATTTCAGAACAATGAAAAACAGGTGCAATTAACATACAAGTTAATATAAAAAAAAAAATCTATATATCAAGCTTATAGTGCTCGAGTCCAGGACTTGGACTCGAGTGCGACTCATGGCCTTATTTTAAGGACTCATAACTCAACTTGGACTTGAACACTGATGACTCGGACTCATGCATTAACTGCATTAGGAGTCGTAAATTGGAGATGAGGACTCTGATTTTTTTCTTTATTTTTTTGGAACATGCCATAATAATTTGGCATAAGATATTTATTCATTTTTGTATTAATTTCGTGCAAGAGTGTCACACCTGCGCACCTTGGTGCGTGCCTCAGATAGACTCTCGTGCATGCTCCGAACAGCGCGCATGCCAAGTGGACTCTCTCGCACATGCCATAAACAACTCACACCTGCACAAGATTAAGAAGCAATCCGCACGCCTATATAAAAACTGAAAAAAAACCCCACTTACTTTGCTAAGTATTGACTAATGTTGCTGACACATTACTGAGCCTTATTTCCTTGTTTGGTTTCCTGATCCCTGATTTTCTGTTTCTCATCTTTGATAGAGTGCTCTGAGATGATGCTAAAAATAGTAACACTGCGGTCTGCGAGGCCATCTTGGAAGTCACTCATTCCAGAGCGCTCATAGAGTACACATCAGCTATTTACAGTCACCGATTCGTTTCCGCGTTAGAGGGCTTAGAAGCTTGGATTTTTTAAGAATATGGAGCACTACTGTGATAGTTTGGATAAGCAGGCACGGGAGCGTTATGCTGAGAAGTTACGTTTCATTGGGAATGTAGATCCATACACTTTTAGTGAGAAGGAATGGAAAGCTGACCCCAGCTTGTTGCCACATGTGACATACATCGATCTTGTGAACTATCTAGTGTTTCACCCAAGTCCATTTTGTGAACTAAAGGATTTCCAGAACTACAGGTACAAGAGTATGGAAGCATACGATAGATTTGTGTCTAAATAATGTTTGAAAAACTATTATAATTATTATCAATTATTTTAGTCAGTGAACAAAATGTAGGCCTAGTATGTAACTTGTACTAACAGCATGTGTACATAAACATTACTAGGCCTAGACCTTAAATGCCATTTGATGCAACAATGCACTGCAGTAGACATAAGCTACCTAATGTGGCAAATATATCCATTAATCATTGCTGAAAGTACATAGAAACGATAATAGTTTGTATCACATTTATTTTAGTAACTATGAAATTCAAGACAATATTAACCTACCTGTCACAAAGTGATCAGAACAAATCCGGATACAGTCAAGTTGTCCTAAATTTGATCGGTTGATGGCAGCCAGCCACTGTCGTCTCCTCCATTCGCTTTTCTCCTGTGCTGCAATTCCCTGGTTAGTCACGACTTTAGGGAGTCTGTAGAAGCTTTTGCCACCCTTTTCCCCCCGGCTACTACAGCCAACAATGACACACGTATTCGGCATTGTCACCCCTTTTTGCTTCGCTGAACAACAACAATGCACTGACACAGCCTGACCCAGGCGACCTTTGACTTCCAATATGGCCACCGCTGGGTTCGCGCTGACCTCGAAGCACTCTATTCTGCCTAGTCTATGATAGCCTGTTTGTGCCTTGCTCAACCTATTGCCTCTTTCACTGTTTTACAATTTTGCCTGATATTCTGGATTGTTTATCTGTCTTCACTTGTATTAATAAACACACCTTCTGCACTCACGTCCCTCTCCCAACCATCTTGTAGCAGTCCATGTAGGTGGGTGGAGCACAGAAGGACGGCAGGAGTGTAAAAGTGGCCCCCCACACAGTGCAGCCTTAACCTTAGAAAAAGCCCGCTGGCATTGCTCTGTCCACTGGACCGGATCTGGTTGCCCCTTTTTAGTCAGATCAGTCAGCGGGCTGGTGACATCCGAATAATTAGGTATAAACCTACGATAATAGCCAGCCAGCCCCAGGAACTGTCTCACCCCCTTTTTGGTCTTGGGCCTCGGGCAGGCCGCAATCGCTGCAGTCTTGTTAATTTGGGGACGCACCTGCCCATTGCCCAAGTGGAAGCCCAGATACCGTACTTTCACCCGCCCAATCGCACACTTCTTTGGGTTGGCCGTGAGACCCGCCCGCCTCAGCGACCTAAGGACGGCCCTCAGGTGTTGTATGTGCCGCGGCCAGTCATTACTATAAATAATGATATCATCTAAGTACGCAGCCGCATAGGTGGCGTGGGGGCGGAGGACCCTGTCCATCAGCCGCTGAAATGTAGCGGGCGCCCCAAACAGCCCAAAAGGAAGTGTGACGAATTGGTGTAAGCTGAACGGTGTGGAAAAGGCCATTTTTTCACGGGATAATGGAGTCAAGGGGATCTGCCAATAACCCTTTGTTAAATCCAGTGTCGAGTAAAAACGAGCCGTGCCTAGCCGATCGAGCAACTCATCAATACGAGGCATTGGGTACACATCGAATTTAGACACCGCGTTGACTTTTCTATAGTCCACACAGAACCGGACCGACCCGTCGGCCTTGGGTACCAAGACCACCGGGCTGCTCCAGTCACTGTGGGACTCCTCGATGATGCCCATTTCGAGCATGGCCTCGAGTTCTTCCCGAACCACCTTTTTCTTGTGTTCGGGTAACCTGTAAGGGCGGCTACGCACTACCACCCCCGGGGGCGTCTCAATGTGGTGCTCTATGAGGTTAGTGTGGCCGGGCAGGGGTGAGAACACATCCGAAAACTCGGTCTGCAACTGGGCAACCTCCGCGAGTTGGGTCGGGGAGAGGTGGTCTCCACAGGGGACCGGAGAGGGACGTGATGCTAATGTTCCTTTTTGAACCTCTGGCCCCAGCTCCGCCTTCTCCGGAACCACCGACACCAACGCCATGGGGACCTCCTCGTTCCAGAGTTTGAGTAGGTTGAGGTGATAAATCTGTAGCGCCCCACCCCTGTCTGTTCGCTTTACCTCATAGTCGATGTCCCCGACTCGTCGTGTGACCTCAAAGGGTCCTTGCCACTTGGCGACTAATTTAGAGCTCGATGTGGGCAACAGTACAAGTACTTTCTCTCCCGGTGCAAACTCTCTAAGGCACGTACCCTTGTCGTACAGGCGGGTTTGCCGTTCTTGGGCCTGCTGCAAATTCTCCTGGGTTAGGTGTGTGAGTGTGTGGAGTTTTGCGCGCAGGTCAATAATGTATTGAATTTCATTTTTGCTTGGTGAAGGTCCCTCCTCCCAATTTTCTCACAGCACGTCTAAAATGCCGCGCGGCTTACGCCCATATAATAATTCAAATGGGGAGAACCCCGTGGAGGCTTGGGGGACCTCTCGCACTGCAAAGAGCAAGGGTTCGAGCCATTTATCCCAGTTACGCACGTCCTCACTTACGAATTTTTTAATTATGTTTTTAAGGGTGCGATTAAACCGTTCCACTAAACCGTCCATTTGTGGGTGATGCACGCTGGTGCGGATCGGCTTAATACCTAATAACCTGTACAGTTCTTTCAATGTTCGTGACATAAACGAGGTGCCTTGATCAGTCAGAATCTCTTTCGGGATTCCAACTCGGGAGATGATGCGGAAGAGTGCCTCCGCAATACTGCGTGCTGAGATATTGCGAAGAGGCACTGCTTCCGGGTATCTCGTTGCATAGTCCACCAGAACTAATATAAAGCGGTACCCTCGTGTTGACCGATCTAATGGCCCGACGAGATCCATCCCAATTCTTTCGAACGGGGTCTCGATTAACGGTAGAGGGCGCAAAGGCGCTTTTGGAATGGCCGCTGGATTTACTAACTGGCATTCGCGGCATGCCGTACACCACCTACGGACATCGCTGCGAATCCCCGGCCAGTAGAATCGGGCCATTATTCGGGCTAGTGTTTTATCCTGCCCTAAATGTCCAGCCATGGGATTAAAGTGAGCCGCCTGGAATACCAATTCCCAGCGGCTCTTCGGAATTAAAAGCTGCGTGACTCGCTCTTTAGTTTGAGTGTCCTGCGTCACTCGGTATAATCTATCCTTCATAATCGCGAAGTTGGGGAAGGACGGGGTGGCGTTCGGCTGGAGCGTTTGACCATCGATTACTCTCACTTGGTCAAACGCATGCCGCAGAGTCTCGTCTCGCGATTGCTCTAATGGGAAATCTGCGAGGGATTCCCCAATAGAGAGAGGAGGAGCCGGCGGCTCCTCACTCTGGCGCGGAGATGACGTAGACGGCTCTGTGACAGCTGCTCCCGCCAAAGCGACACCGGGACCTCCCCCTGTCAAATGGCAGGACCCACTCTGTACTAAGTGTGTCATTAAACCCCGAAATCCCAGCCAATCAGTCCCCAAAATTAAAGAGTGGGTAAGGCGAGGATTAACCGCCACCTTCACTATAAATTTTTCCCCTCTGAAAATAATGTGGACTGACACTAAAGGGTAGTTGTGAACATCCCCATGCACACACAACACCTTCACCAATTGTGCTCCCCCCAAAGCCTCATCTTGCACCAGGTTTTGGTGAATTGAGGTCTGATTACAGCCAGAATCCACCAACGCCTGATATGTATCCCCTTGGATACTCACCGGTATGCGATATGCTCTGGCCCAATCGAGGGCGGCTCCTGGCGTGTTGGGGAGCCGAACCACCGTGCCCACCTCCATTATCGAGCACTGCTGTTGGAGGTGGCCCGGTTCCCCGCAGTGCCAGCAAACCGGCCCGGGCTTCCTCTCTGCACTAGTGCTCTGGGGCTCACTCACCTGAGGGGGGGGAGAGACAGACACAGAAGGGAGACACGGAAGGGCACCGCGGGTGCGGCGGGCTGGCTGAGGTGGCACCGGCCCCCGTCTCCGTGGTGGGGGAATGGGGTGAGGAGAAGACACAGGAGGAGGGGAGAGAGAGAGAGAGAGAGGAGAGAAGAGAAGAGGTCGTCTGCTGTCCTGCCATCGGGACAGCCGCCAGATGATCCTCCGCCAGCTCGATTGCCTGATCCAGCGACGCCGGGTGGTGCCACTGGACCCACTCTGTGGTTCCTGCTGGTAGACGTGCGACGAACTGTTCCAGTACCACCTGGTCGATGAGTCCCTCAGTGTCGCAGCTGTCAGCCCTCAACCACTGCCAGCAGGTGTCCCGGAGTTGCTGGCCAAACGCGAACGGCCGGCCGACTTCCTCCAAGCGCAGAGCGCGGAAACGCTGATGTTGTTGCTCCGGGGTGCGTCCCACCCGCTGAAGGACAGCCCGGCGAAGGTCCACGTAGGCCAGCCAGCGGTCGGCAGGGAGCTGTAGCACGGCCAGCTGTGCCTCTCCCGTTAGCAGGGGGAGGAGGCGTGCCGCGCGCTGTTCCACCGGCCACCCCGAGGTCTCTGCTACCTGCTCAAAGAGCGTGAAGAATGCCTCGGGGTCATCCTGCGGGCCCATCTTCGTGAGGGTGAGGGGGGAAGGGCCCGCGGCGGTGGAGATGGTGGACCCCGCCGACGCGAGGAGGTGCCGGAACGCCCGATGATCTTCCTGTTGCGCCAGCACCAGGGCCTCGAACAGTTGTTCTTGCTCCTTTCGGAGGGCGAGTAGCGCCTGGTGCTGGCTCTGTTGGGCCGTGGCGAGGGCGTGGATCAGGCCGGCGAAGGTGGAGGACTCCATGGGGCTGTTGTCTTCTGTGCTCGGATCCCGGGTTTCGGCACCACTGTAGCAGTCCATGTAGGTGGGTGGAGCACAGAAGGACGGCAGGACAGAACTGATCTCACAAAACTCTCTTTTATTTGCACTTTGCAGTTGCAAACACACACTCAGACACACGCACACACATCAGCCGTCTGGTTGTCGAGAGAGCTCTCTCTGCTCTCACTCTCTCTCCTTAAATAGGGCGCGGTCACTGGGAAGACACACAAACACATTAATTAACAACAGGTGTAGTGATTCTGCCACTTAACTTCCCCGACTCCGCCCTCCTGTCACAGACCGATGCTAGACCACACCCCCGCTGCCACACATCTCTAACAGAATACTTTGCACTCTCTGACAAAGAGAATGCACATTCACCTGTTCATACATCATGTTCAGAAACAAACTAATGTTAATGGTGCTAAAACAGCCACCATCAAATGGTGTGGTTGGAGTCTTGTTCTCGGACTCAAGTCGGATCTATAGTGGACTTGATTCAGATCAATAGTGAACTAGTGTTGATGCAGCCATTTTCCATATGCTTATGTAGGGATAAATTATATCATTTTGTACGGAGGAAATAATCACACTGCTCACATCGGTTTCTCGTAGACTGGAAAAAAGGGACTTCTTTATTGGTACAGGCGCATTTATACTAATAGGCACGTAGTGCGCATGACATATGAGATCACATGCATTAACACCCCCACTTGATCTCATACAATTCAGATCATAAACATCAAACTCATACAACACAGCATACTTACTACTGTAACAGTCTAACAGACACATTCTTATCTCATATCTGGGTGGAGTTTACCTTTTACACACCAAACATAAATTTCACAAATTTCTCCATCTAAGCATATCAATTCATGGGCTTAGTCATGACATCTGCCACCATATCCACTGTAGGACAGTACTCAATCAGAATTTTCCCATCAGTAACTGCTGAACGAATAAAATGACACCTACGGTAATATCAATGTGCTTACATCTTTGGCGGCAAACTGGATCTTTGGACAACGCTAATGTACCTTGATTGTCCTCAGAGATTTTCACTGGTGCATACTGACAGTGTTTCTCCATCCCATTCATCAGTTGTATAAGATATAAACTCTCCTGTGTGGTTGCGGCTAGCGCCGTGTATTCAGCTTCACATGTTGATAAAGCAACTGTGGCCTGCTTTTTGGACTTCCACGAAATCAGTGGACCCTCTTCAGTAAGACTAAAGCAATATCCTGTGGTGCTTCGTCTGTCATTCAAATCAGCTGCCCAATCAGAATCGCTGTATGCTACAAGTTTCAGATCCGTTTCACTTTTTCTGTAGCATAACTCATGATCAATTGTACCTTTCAGATACCTCATCACATGCTTAGCTGTTAACCAATGTTATTCGTTTGGTTCAGACATATACTGAGACAATTTACTCACAATCCAGCTTAGGTCAGGCCTAGTACATCACACACATCACATCACATTATCTCTAGCCGCTTTATCCTTCTACAGGGTCGCAGGCAAGCTGGAGCCTATCCCAGCTGACTACGGGCGAAAGGCGGGGTACACCCTGGACAAGTCGCCAGGTCATCACAGGGCTGACACATAGACATAGACAACCATTCACACTCACATTCACACCTACGGTCAATTTAGAGTCACCAGTTAACCTAACCTGCATGTCTTTGGACTGTGGGGGAAACCGGAGCACCCGGAGGAAACCCACGCGGACACGGGGAGAACATGCAAACTCCACACAGAAAGGCCCTCGCCGGCCCCGGGGCTCGAACCCAGGACCTTCTTGCTGTGAGGCGACAGCGCTAACCACTACACCACCGTGCCGCCCCCGGCCTAGTACATGTCATGACATAAATCAGACTTCCTACGACCTCACGGTAAATCTGAACATCAACAGGGTCAGCATCACTGTTGAACTCTATCTTTTGTTCACATGGGGTTGACCTTGGTTTGCAATCTAACATGCCAAATCTTTACAGTACTTTGGTTATGTACTTTTTCTGATTCATTTTTACACTCCCATTATCCTGCTCAAAATCAATCCCAAGAAAATGTCTCAGTTTTCCAAGATCCTTCATCTTAAATTTTACAGCAAGTGTCTTCTTCACATCATTCAACAAATCATCATTGCTAGCAGCAATAAGTAAATCATCAACCCAAATTACAAGTATTGCTCTCTCATTTCCGATTTCTTTTGTATAGACACAATGATCTGCAGGGTTTTGTACAAAATAATTTTTAGTAAAATAATCACTAAGCATTTTGTTCCAGTTTCTACCGGATTGCTTGAGACCATAAAGTGACTTGTTCAGTTTACAGACTAACTTTTCACCTGTGTCAGATTTCACCTCAAATCCCTCTAGCTGTTCCATATACACATCATAATCAATAGGTGCATGCAAATATGCCGTCTTGACATCTAGTTAGTGTAAATCAAGATCATACTGTGCTGCCATTTGCATTAGAACACGTATTGAGGCGAGATTGGCAGTTGGAGAGAAAGTCTCCTGGTAGTCTACTCCAATCACCTGACTATAACCTTTGGCAACATATCTGGCCTTATAGGTTTCTGTCTGATCTGCATCACTTTTGATGGCATAGACCCATCTACCCCCCACTTCATGTTTGCCCTCTGGTAGGGTAGTCAGTGTAAATGTATCGTTCTCCTGAAGAGAATTCATCTCCTCTTTCATAGCTTTAGCCCAAATCTCTGCCTTAGGTGAGCTCATAGCTTCTTTGAACATTTGTGGCACATCACACATCCTATAACAATAGTCAATGCTAATTAATGCCTAATCATTAGACTTTGTATTAGTGACATACTCAGAGAGGTACTGTGGGGCTCTCCTATCTCTCTTGGGGTAACGAGGCTCAATTTCCTCAATCTGAGCTGTATCAGTCATATCCTGGCTATCAGAAGTTCCCTGGTGTTCATTTGTCTTCCCTTCCTTCTGGTTATTTACAGTTACGCTTGGTCTAGGTGACACATATCTTTTCTCAAGAAAATCATCAATAATCATTGGGTCTGTCTGAGTTTCTTTCTCACATACATTCTTCGTGACAAACTTCACCAGTTGGTGTTTCAGAACTTTCTTTGTGTCAGGGTAGTACACAAGATATGCCGGGCTATTTTTGTCATAATCTACGAAAATTCCCTTATCACATCTTGAGTCTAACTTCTTTTTGTCATGCTTGTATGCGTAGTACACAGATCCAAATACTATCATCCTAGACAAGTTGGGTTTCTTGCCTGTAAGCATGTAGTAGGGCATTTGCTTTGTTCTACTATTAACCCTTTGGTGACTGACCCCTTGAAAATCGTTCCTCCAGGAACGATGACGTTTCAGTTGTCAAGACAACGGAAAAACTAAAATACAAGAGCATTTTGTTTTGTGCACAAGAGCATTGTGACATATCTTTCTGTTTTGTATTTTAGTTTTTCCGTTGTCTTGACAACTGAAACGTCATCGTTCCTGGAGGAACGATTTTCAAGGGGTCAGTCACCAAAGGGTTAAAGCATCTGTTGCGTATCACAGCAGCTGTCATTACAGCATATGTCCACAACTCTTTTGGTAGGTTACTCTCAATCAACATGCACCTCGCCATGTCAAATAGTGTATGCCAATTCCTTTCTGCTGTGCCATTTTGATGTGGCGAATACGGTACAGAGGACTCATGTCTAATGCTATTCTTGGTAAGCAAGGACTGAAATTCCTGTCCTGTGAATTCAGTGCCATTATCTGACCTAATGCACTTCACTCTCCCATAAGGGGTTACATCAGCAAGAAATCTTTCTGTGGCTTTTGTAGTATCACTCTTAACTTTCAGGAAATATACAAACACTGTACCCGAGTAGTCATCTGTAAAATCAAGAGTATACCTAAATCCATCTTTTGCTATTGGGTCTATAGGACCGGCCAAATCAGTATGAACAAGCTCGAGTGCTGCTTTTGCACGAGCATCTGCTTCTCTGTTTCTGCTCTGCACAAATTTACCTTGTGTGCATATCTCACAATTCAATTTGGACTTGTCAAACTTTCCCTTAATCTGCATTCCCTCTACGACTTCCTGCAACCTGGAAACATCATCATAATTGCAGTGACCTAGTATTTCAGCCAAGTTTGAATATCGTAACAACCATTACAAAAATCACTGGTATCATTACTGTCACTTTCATTCACAGTGTCCAAGTAATACAGTCTATTATATTCTTTTATCTCAAACCTTGTACCGTTCTCATGGATGAGTTCATCATGACCCTGCTCGAACTTGATTGAAGCTCCGTTGGTCGTCGCTGCTTTCACCGAGAATATGTCCTGTGGATACGTCGGGATGAACAGCGCATCTCTCAGTGTAGCCTTGACTCTTTCTCCCTCGCGACTCATCAGGTTCACCTCCGTGTCGCCTCTTTTCAGCGCAACACCGTTTGCCCTGGTGCCGTCAGCCAATTCGATGAAGTGTTTCTCTGGCTGGAATGTGTGATCAAACTTCTTAAACTTCTCGATGTCTGTGATAATGTGCAACGTTGCTCCAGTATCGACCATCAGGTCTCTGTGTGTCAGTCCGCTTGGCTGAAGATGGCTGGCCCTGAATGCATATGCGTGTTCACATTCTTCCTCATCAGCTACGTGTTTTGCAATGTCCTTACTTTTATGTCGGCAAAGTGCATCTGTGTGTGTCGAGCTTTTGCAGTGCGAGCACTATTGCCTTTTCTGTCGTTCGCTTGGACATGCCCAAGCCTTGTGTCCCTTCACTCCGCAGTTGTAACAGACAATGTCGGGGCCTGTAGCGATCTCTCTCCTTCAAGACGTAGCACTGGCCTTCATCACGTTATCATCTGAGCTGGCACAATATTTCTCAGTGTCTTCACAGCTTCTGAGTTTTGTCTTAAATTCAGCAAAAATCAAATTCTCGTCACCTTGCGTAACGTGGATAACAAATGCCTTAAATGACTCTGGCAAACCTTTCAGAATCATTGCAATCAAAAGTCCATCACTCAGTCTTTCTTCAGCTTTCCTAAGTGCTGTAATTGCCGTTTCTGCCCAAATAATATAATCTGTAACACTTTCATCTGCACTTTTCTGGAGAGACATTAATTCTGTGTACAGGCTAATCACTCTAGGTTTCCCTTTTCCTGCGTAATAATCTCTCAGTATCCGAAGAGCTTTTCTGCCGTTATCCGTTGCATCTCTCATAACTAACGAAAGGCTTTTATCGTCCAAAAACTGAATCATTTCTGCATATACCTCTTCATTTTTCTTTCTGTCATTTTCAAATTCTTCGTTGTCCTCATTATCTGAGGTGGGCTCGTTCAGGATGGTATCCTTCAATCCTAGCAGGCATAGATGGCCTAAAAACTTGGTCTCCCAAAGTTCATAATTCTTCTCATCTCCGTCAAAGCACAACCTATACCACCTACTTCCTACATCTCTTGGCCTGGGCCCATAACCTGTTGACGCAGCCATTTTCTGTATGCTTATGTAGGGATAAATTATATCATTTTGTACGGAGGAAATAATCACACTGCTCACATCGGTTTCTCGTAGACCGGAAAAAAGGGACTTCTTTATTGGTACAGGCGCATTTATACTAATAGGCACGTAGTGCGCATGACGTATGAGATCACAGGCATTAACAACTAGACTCGGACTCGACTCAATTTTTTTTTAAATGACTTGGACTTGACTCAGACTTGAACACTTGGGACTCAAGACTGGACTGGGATTTAGTGACTCGACTACAGCACTGAGATAGTGTGTGTGTGTGTATGTATATATATATATATATATATATATATATATATATATATATATATATATATATATATATATATACACACACACACCTGTATATTGCTCTGGAAATAAAAATTAAGAGACCACTGCAACATTATCAGAGTCTCTGGTTTTACTATTTATTGGTATGTGTTTGAGGAACATAAGTATTTTTCTTTTATTCCATAAACTACTGACAACATTTCCCCAAATTCCACATAGAAATATGTCACTTAAAGCATTTAATTGCAGAAAATGACAACTGGTCAAAATAACAAAAAAAAAGATGAACTGTTTTCAGACCTTAAATGCATCAAGATCATATTCAATTTTAAACAACACAATACTAATGTTTGAAGTTAGGATGAGGTCAGAAATCAATATTTGTTGGAATAACCCTACATTTAATCACAGCTTTCATGCATCTTGGCATGCTCTCCACCAGTCTTTCACATTGCTCTTGGGTGACTTTATGCCACTCCTAGTGCCAAAATTCAAACAGCTCAGCTTTGTTTGATAGCTTGTGACCATTCATCTTTCTCTTGATCACATTCCAGAGATTTTCATTGGGTTCAGGTCTGGAGATCGGGCTGGCCATGACAGGGTCTTGATCTTGTGGTCCTCCATCCACACCTTGATTGACCAGGCTGTGTGGCATGGAGCATTGTCCTGCTGGAAAACCCAATCCCAATCAAGATATGTAATATTAGATCATTTTCCTCAATCAAAAAATGACCAAGTATAATATTTTTGTCTCATTTGTTTAACTGGGTTCTCTTTATCTACTTTTAGGATCTGTGTAAAAATCTCATGATGTTTTAGGTCATATTTATGCAGAAAAATAGAAAATTCTAAAGGGTTCACAAACTTTCAAGTACCACTGTGTGTGTGTGTGTGTGTGTGTGTGTGTGCGCGCGCACACTGCCCTCCATATAGCAAGGGCAGTTAAAAGCTTCTTTCTTTCTTTCTTTCTTTCTTTCTTTCTTTCTTTCTTTCTTTCTTTCTTTCACCTGTGTGTGTGTGTGTGTGTGTGTGTGTGTGTGTGTGTGTGTGTGTGTGTGTGTGTGTGTTGTTTTTTTTAACAGAAACATGATAGAACTAGAAGGTAAATAAGTATGGTGCATACATTCACCAAGCTATATTATCAACATCAAACTCAAATCACTTGAGCCTAGGATAATATTTAAGCTGTACACCAAATTTCATTAAAATCCATTCACTAATTTTTGACTTACATTGGGAAAAGCAAACAAACAAACAAACAAACAAACAAACAAACAAATGGAGGCAAAAACATAGACTCCTCCAGCATAGTTGGCAGAGGTAAAGATACGTAAATAACTTGTTACTATATGGTCAAAAACTGCAATTGTGTTATCAGGAAAGTCATTATAGTTTGAGCATGAAGTCTATTTTGTTGAAGTTATCAACTGTTCATTGATGGAGACTTGAGTGCAAAACTGTTTATGACAGCCACAGTGGGACCATCCTGCACAGGAGAGAAGTGATGAGACTCCAGCCAGAAGTAGGACATCAGGGTGGATCAGAAAGATCAGAAGAGCAGGAGAGGCCAGCATCCCTGGTGTCTCAGGATCAACATGTAACTCAACAGAGAGAGAGAGAGAGAACACAGATTGTTATGTATGCCCATTGTCACCTAATGGTTAGGAACAGTATACAATGCGCACTGAGTGCACTGAGTTTAGGTCTCCTATTTAATGTCATGACCAGCCACCACTGGCTGCCATAGACTCCCATGTTGAAGCATAATAATAATAATAATAATAATAATAACATACAATTATAACAGGGTGCCTGTGTATCGCTTGTGCTTAACCCCTAATTATGCTTTTATTTAGGAGTTATTAGTGTTTATTTCAGGATACTGGAGCAAATAATTGACAAAAGAGACAAACAAACAAACAAACAAACAAAACAATTGGTGCCCCTCCTATATGCATCATTTTAATGAATGCACTCTTTGTCCATTGGGATTGTTTTGGAACATCGTTGATGCTGAAAAAAACAAGTTCAATTTCCATCAGCATAGGCTATAGCAAACAAAAGGAATGTGTAAGTAACTGTAATGCATCTATGATGTACAGATCAATTTCTTTTGGTGTTTTTAAGCTATCTTGCAAAGACTGGGAGAAGGAAACAGGGTTTATGGAGTGGATAATGTCCGCACATTGCAGATACTGGTTCTGATAATACACTACTGTGAACTTGTTTGTCATGCATGGAATAAGCAAAAAAGAAAACTGTGTTTCCCAATACCTGAACATTTTTTGGCATAGCTTCAAGTCTTTTTTTTTAAGATGTAGATAGGGTGTTAATTTTTTTTCCAACTTGGCAACCCTGTACAAGAACTTTAATTGCCTCTGTTTTATTAATTTAGTTTCCTGTGGCTTCATTAATTGTGTGTACACTAATAACTGTTGGAGCATGACACAAAAATTAAAATGTAAACAAATAGGATGTCATATTGTTAAATTTGTCTCAATTTGTCATGATTAAAATTACACTTACAACTAGGATTATGCATGCAGTAATATATACTCCAGTTACATGTTTATTTCAGTTATTGCCATCTCATTCATACGTCAGCATGTTCATCTTTATTTTTTATTTTTATATGGGCTCTTGTCTTTATATTACATCATAGGACAAAAAAGCTATTTCTATCTTCAATTTGCCATTTTTTGATCTCTGTGTTAGTAATGGGTGAGTGGAGACGGATGTATTTGCAGAAGAGTTTATTAAAAGCTTGCAGGCAAACAATCCAATATGGTAGGCAGAAATCATAAACGGTGAACAGGCAATGGGTCAAGCAAGGTGCTAACAGACTGGTGTAGACAAAGACAAAATCAAAAAAGGTACAAAAACATGAGCTGTGAACCAGGAAGATAATCTAAAAGCATGGCTTGGTAATGGTGATAGTCATTGCAATACTTCACAACATGAGTGAGTTCTCAGCATCCTTATAAGCGCGAGCTGATTGCGCTTTAATCTGGGACAGGTGCCAGCATCTCTTTAAGGCATGCACTGCTCCAAACACGCTCAAGTGGAAGTTGGACATCTGTGTAAATGCACGTGGATGTGACAGAACCCCCACCTAAAGAGCTCCCTCCGGGATCTAAAACCCCTCTTGGATTGTCCCAGGGTTGAGGACCTGGCACTGGATGCTGTGCCATCGGTGCTCTGCTTTGGTTCGGGAGGGACATAGTACTGGAACAAGGATCTAGGTGGGGGCTTGGGTGTGGGTTGGGCCTTGAATAGGGACAAGGACACAGATGGAGGCTTGGGTTCTGGTTGAGACATGGGCTCAGGCTCCAGACAGGACTTAGACTCTGGACAAGGCATGGACTTGGGCTCAGGACTAGGCATGGAATTGGATAGAGGCTCAAGCATTGGCATGGACCCTGACATCAGCATGGGCTTAGTGACGGGCATTGGCTTTGTTTCAGCAACAGTCTTGTCCTTGTTGAAGCCTGGTGGTGGAGTGATGACATCCTCAATGCCAGGTGGTGCAGCGAGGAGCTTGTCCATGCTGAAGCCAGGCGCTGAAGCGACAATGTCTTCGAAGCCGGATGGCACAGTGAAGAGCTCATCCACACTGAAGCTAGATGATGAAGCGACAATGTCCTCAAAGCTGGGCGGTGGAGCAACAATGTCCTCGAAGCCAGACAGTGGAGCAACAATGTCCTTGAAGCCAGGTGGCAGGGCAAAGAGGGCATTCTCACTGAAATCTGGAATGGAGGCCATCCTGTCAGCCTCTGGTGCTGACAGTGGAGCAGAGGCCACCCTGCTGGCCTCTGGCGCTGACCCTGGAGCTGGTAGTGGAGTAGATGCCACCCTGTCAGCCAGTGGCACTGGCAGTGGAGCAGTCAGTGCAGCAGACAGTGGTGCAGAGGCCACCCTGCCGGCCTCTGGCGCTGGCCTTGGCACTGGCAGTGGAGCAGGCAATGGAGCAGACAGTTGAGCAGAGGCTGCCCTGTTAGACTCTGGCACTGGCCCTGGAGCTGGCAGTGGAGTGATGGCCTCCTCCTCTGCATCGGCCTCTGGAGGGAGCTCTGGAGCAATGGCCTCCTCTGCTGATGCGTCAGCCTCTGGAGCATCAGCCCCCTCAAAACAATTTTACGGAGGTCCTCCTTCCTGGAGGTCTGGAACCAGGAATTGAGTTCCTCAGTGAATGCCTGGGCATTCTGGAGGCATGGACACTGCACTCTGATCAAGTGCTTGGCCCACTGGTGTGCTGGTCCAGTGAGCCAATAAATCATGCAGCAGACTCACAATGTCTCAGGAGGTTTGGGCTCCACTAGGCTGTCATTATAAAAAAAAAATAATAAAAAATAAACTGCATTGAAGCAGAAATCCATTTGGTGGGTAATCCATACCATCGTAGGTTGCTGGTGAGTCCAGATTTACTTGCTGCAGAAAAATTATTGGTCTTGGTTGAACAGCGCACCTGTTCTCTTCCACTACATCCATGTGATGGTGAAGTATTCTGTCAGTAATCGCAGGAGGAGTGGAGAGATGGATGGATATGCAGAAGAGTTTATTAAAAGCTTGCAGCAAACAATCCAATACAGCAGACAGAAATCATAAACAGTAAACAGGCAACGGGTCAAGCAAGGCACTAACAGACTGGTGTAGACAAACACAAGATAAGAATCCAAAAAGGTACAAAAATGTGAGTCAAGGACTAGGAAGCCTATTTAATAACACGGTTTGGTAATGGTGATAGTCAACGCAATAGTTCGCGACATGAGTGAGTTCTCAGCATCTGTATAAGTGCACACTGATTGTGCTTTAATCTGGGACAGGTGTGAGCACTTAGTCTTTGAGGCATGTGCTGCTCCAAGCATGCGCGAGTGGAAGATGGACACGTGTGCAAATGTCTGTGGATGTGACACCCTGATTTTTTTTTCCTTAAAGGCAGGTGATTATGTTTAAAAGAGGTCATCAAGACACTACTGCTAAACCCCAACTTGGATACATCTACTCAAGAAAAAAAATCTGTGAGCCTAAATACATGATTTGCATCTGAATGGTGCACCTAGGAAATTGAGTGAAGCAAGTGCTCAGCCTCTCTCTGAATATGAGGAACTTCATCTCATCTCATTATCTCTAGCCACTTTATCCTTCTACAGGGTCGCAGGCAAGCTGGAGCCTATCCCAGCTGACTACGGGCGAAAGGCGGGGTACACCCTGGACAAGTCGCCAGGTCATCACAGGGCTGACACATAGACACAGACAACCATTCACACTCACATTCACACCTACGGTCAATTTAGAGTCACCAGTTAACCTAACCTGCATGTCTTTGGACTGTGGGGGAAACCGGAGCACCCGGAGGAAACCCACGCGGACACGGGGAGAACATGCAAACTCCACACAGAAAGGCCCTCGCCGGCCCCGGGGCTCGAACCCAGGACCTTCTTGCTGTGAGGCGACAGCGCTAACCACTACACCACTGTGCCGCCCATGAGGAACTTTCATTTCATAAATATTGATGTAACTTTTGGGACTTAAGTCTGAATACAATTCTGAATACAGCCTATTATTTACTAATATTTGGCTGCTCCAGGAGGTAAGTATTGGGAAACAGAAGGGTTTGTACTGCCCTGACATGTATTCACAGAGATAAGGCAAAACTAATTGGAAAATATGACACATTGTATGTATACACCAATATTAGGCAGCAAGAGAACAGTCAGTTCTTGAAGTTGATATGTTGGAAGCAGGAAAAAAGGGCAGGCATAAGGGTCTGAGGGACTTTGACAAGCGCCAAATTGTGATGGCTGAATGACTGCGTCTGATCATCTTCAAAATGGCACATCTTGTGGGATGTTCAGTGGTCAGTACCTAGCAAAAGTGGTCCAAGGAAGGACAACCAATGAACTGGAGACAGGATCATGGGCTGTTGAAGGCTCCCTGATCCGCATGGAGCACGAAGGCTAGCCCATACGGTCCAGTCCCACAGAAGAGGTACTGTAGCACAAACTGCTGAAAAAGTTAATGCTGGCTAAAACAGAAAAACGTCACACGATGTCCATTTCTTACATAAAAAGACCTGAAATACTGATTCATCTGATCACAATACACATTTTCACTGTGTGATGGTCCATCCCAGATGCCTCCAAGCCCAGAGAAGTCGACGGACACAGTTAACATAAGGCTTCCTTATTATAATATTTTTTCCCTTCCTTGAACTTTTAAAGGCTTCTCTATCATAATAATGTTTAATGTAGTCTGTCGTGTATGATCCAGGAGCATAGGGTAGTGGAGCATAGGAAACTTGGATTTTTTTTTTTTTAATTATTCCCCACATGTCCAACTAAATTAGTGTTTCCCAGATTGATTTTATTTAGACTTGGACAATAAAATGTGTAGGGGTAATACCTAAAGACCAAGTTCAAAACAGGAGTCTTGTGGCTGACGCGTGTTCCAGGATCCAAAAAATAAATCTTCCACTTGAATCATGTTTTGCGGTTTTATTTAACAAACTCATCTCATCTCATTATCTCTAGCCACTTTATCCTGTTCTACAGGGTCGCAGGCAAGCTGGAGCCTATCCCAGCTGACTACGGGCGAAAGGTGGGGTACACCCTGGACAAGTCGCCAGGTTATCACAGGGCTGACACATAGACACAGACAACCATTCACACTCACATTCACACCTTATTTTACAAACTCATCTCATCTCATTATCTCTAGCTGCTTTATCCTGTTCTACAGGGTCGCAGGCAAACTGGAGCCTATCCCAGCTAACTACGAGCGAAAGGCGGGGTACACCCTGGACAAGTTGCCAGGTCATCACAGGGCTGACACATAGACACAGACAACCATTCACACTCACATTCACACCTTATTTTACAAACTAAAAATATAAATAAAATGAATTTCAACTCAGATGCAAGGCTTCAAAATGATCTAACTCCTGCACATGCACGTCTACACGACATGACATTACATGGTGAAACGCTCATACGCTGACACGGTCAGAAAACTGTGAGACTCCTGGCTTCTCAGGCCGTGTCAATCCACTAAAGAACTAGCAGGCACCTTGCGCAGCAATTGCACCTACATGCTTAAAGTGGCAGTACTGTACCTAATTGTTTAATCATTAAAGTACAACTACACTAAATCCAAGTTTTTAAACATGTACATTACTAAATCCTAAATTATGAATTATGTGAATCATGAAATGTCAAATACAAACTTATTTAAACTCTAATGTGTAAAGTAGACATCTGGCGCCTACAAAATGTTTACCTACAGTGGAAGGTTAAGATGGCATGCAACATTTACACTGAAGTATGTCCATAGGCAGATTTGACATGGTAAATTTCCCCTAGCTGTGAGTGAGTATGTGTGTGTGTGTGTGTGTGTGTGTGTGTGTGTGTGTGTGTGTGTGTGTGTGTGTGTGTGTGTGTGTGTGTGCAAGGTGTCTCATCCAGCCTGCCTTCCAGACAGTGTTACTCATGTAGATTCTAGATCCACCTCAACTGTGACCAGGTTACTAACTAAAGTGATTACTAAAGATGAATGATAAGGCAAAATTATTCTAATGTTTTGCCTGCTGAATATATTAGCAGCTTCATTATTTTTCTCACTTCAGGAATATTGAACTGCACTATTCTTTCCTTGGCATAGTGAGGCAGGGAAAGAGGTGAATTATGACTCTTGGGAGATTTTTTTTTACTTTACTGGAAAATCATTAACATGTTACCGAACATATTAGGCCTTAAGCTGTGGGACCAGGCATGTAAGATGATTACACTAGCTTTTCTCATTAAAATTCTGATTAGCCTTCATTTCAGAAGGAGAGGGAATGGGGGTCTGTATTGGTTCCAGTTGAGTGGAATGCTGGGTAAGAGCATTGTACTAATTAAAACATTATATTTTAGAGTTGAGAGGGGAGTCTTAACCTCTTCTCTACTTGTTTCTGTCTATCTGACCATTGCTGTTTTTTCCCTCCTACTCAATGTTTATTGGTCACAAATCAGTAGATTACTGTTAAGTGATACTGACAGCATACAAATACAGTGGCACTTCACTTGAAGTGGATTATGAAAGAAAATGCCCCCTTTGTCTGTCGCTCGGCTTTCATAATCAAGCCGAGATATTGTTTCAATATGTTACATTCTCATTCACTTGCTTCACAGGAAAATACTTATGAGACTTTGGTCTCTTTGTTCATGCTGAGACTGTTGATTGTGCAGTAGTGGATGACTGGGACTGGAATTTGGATATATACTGGCAATTTGACATGCTGTTGGCATTTGCAATTGCCTTTTCCTCGTATTATTTATTTATTTTACATTTTTTAATTTTTTTACATTCATGAAAATGAAAACGTTTGGGATTTACAAAACCAGGTAATATTATCATGTATTATTATCTTGTTATTATTATACTGTATTACTATCATCAAAACTGGAAAGCAAAACATGGACATTATGAGAAAAATAATTCATGGTAGTAACTGTAATTTGTCTTTAAATGCAAAGTTACAGTTATTTAATGCAATAAATTACAGACAAATATTTAAATCCACGGTAGAGCAGTCACTGAAAGTACAGTACTTTTTGCACACTTTAATGATCACTAAAACTAGCAGTGAAAAAAAATTAGTAAGTGAAATAAAAATACAAATGACAGTTTTTTAAAAATATGATAACTACCTGCAATGAACAATGCAACACAAACTAAAACTAAACTGTATTCGAGGTAAAATCAGCTTCGTTTTCATTTTTGTTTTGTTTTCCCCTGGAGACAGTAACAAACTAGATCCAGGAAGTGGCAGTAATGTAATGTCAGCTGCCATAAAACTCCAAAGAAGAAGAAGAAGAAGCTTCTTGCTGAAGAAGCTCCTTGCTGAAAAACTAAAACTAACACTAAAACTAAATACAAATTAAACTAAATCTAGTCAATTCCTTGAACCAAACCTAAAACTACTTATGCACTTTTAAAGCTAACTAAAACTAAACTGAAATTTTAAAATAAAAAAAAAAATTTAAAAAACTGTGACAAAATAAAAATAAAAACTAATGTAAATTTTGGGTAGTACAGTGGTGTAGTGGTTAGCACTGTTGCCTCACAGCAAGAAGGTTCTGGCTTTGAGCCCAGCGGCCAACGGGGGCCTTTCTGTGTGGAGTTTGTGTGTTCTCCCCATGGATGTGCTCCGGTTTCCCCCATAGTCCAAAGACATGCAGGTTAGGTTAATTTGTGGCTCTAAATTGACTGTAGGTGTGTGTGTGAATTGTTGTTTGTCCCTGTGTCAGCCCTGTGATGATTTGGCAACTTGTCCAGGGTGTACCCCACCTCTCGCCCATAGTCAGCTGGGATAGGCTCCAGCTTGCCCGCAACCCTGCACCGAATAAGCAGTTATGGATAATGGATGCATGGATGAAAATTTCAAAACTGGAGTAACTGTGATCTATGCACAATAATCTATAATGGCAAATTTATTAAAAATCCGAAACTGAAATTTGTATTCATCCCGTGGCTAAGGCATTCCAAATTGAGTTTACTTTTACTGTACTTCATAATATAATTTCTTTAAAAAAGTGCAATATAGTGTTTTGCATTGTACTGATCTCTTTCCTTGTACATGTAATTTACAAACATAATGTTTAGCTTTCACTTTTATTCCGAGTATACAGTAATGAGCCACATTACTTTGAAAACCAGTACACCTGCACGTTCATACAATTAACAGCCAATCATGTGACAGCAGAGGAAAGCCTTTTTTTATTTTCTTTTTTTTCGCATAATTCTGTGTAAACTATAGATGGTTGTGTATGAAAAAACTCAAGAGAAAAGGAACTTCATATAAATACTTAATATTTAAAACAGCCCATCTGGCATCAAGAACCATGCCATGTTAAAAGTCATGTGCATACTGTGCAAAGTCTCTGTTGTAGTCCATATGCTTACATACAGTGGTGCTTGAAAGTTTGTGAACCCTTTAGAATTTTCTATATTTCTGCACAAAAATGACCTAAAACATCATCAGATTTTCACACAAGTCCTAAAAGTAGATAAAGAGAACCCAGTTAAACAAATGAGACAAAAATATTATACTTGGTCATTTATTTATTGAGGAAAATTATCCAATATTACATATCTGTGAGTGGCAAAAGTATGTGAACCTTTGCTTTCAGTATCTGGTGTGACCCCCCGTGCAGCAATAACTGCAACGAAACATTTCCGGTAACTGTTGATCAGTCCTGCACACTGGCTTGGATGAATTTTAGCCCATTCTTCCATATAGAACAGCTTTAACTCTGGGATGTTGGTGGGTTTCCTCACATGAACTGCTCACTTCAGGTTCTTCCACAACATTTCAATTGGATTAAGGTCAGGACTTTGACTTGGCCATTCCAAAACATTAACTTTATTCTTCTTTAACTATTCTTTGGTAGAACGACTTGTGTGCTTAGGGTCATTGTCTTGCTGAATGACCCACCTTCTATTGAGATTCAGTTCATGGACAGATGTCCTGACATTTTCCTTTAGAATTCGCTGGTATAATTCAGAATTCATTGTTCCATCAAAGATGGCAAGCCGTCCTGGCCCAGATGCAGCAAAACAGGCCCTAACCATGATACTACCACCACTATGTTTCACAGATGGGATAAGGTTCTTATGCTGGAATGCAGTGTTTTCTTTTCTCCAAACATAACGCTTCTCATTTAAACCAAAAAGTTCTATTTTGGTCTCATCCACCCCCAAAACATTTTTCCAATAGATAGTTTTCACATGGCGTCACAGAGTCGGGGATTCCCTAGTGGCGGCCATCTTGCGGGTCAAGCTTACCGTACGGGTCACTGAGCACACATTGTAATGCGCGAGTACAAAGTCTTCAAAAGAACCCAAGCAGGCAATTTAAAGCTAGCAATGGTGCACACCTGTTGTATTCACGGCTGTTGTAATAGGTCAGATGATGACGTCAAGCGGAGCTTTTATGGAATTCCCACTGTACGGGAGCACGAAGGCGAGCAAACAAAGAAACTCAGCATACAAAGGAGAAATCTATGGCTTGCAAGAATCAACTGCAAGGATTATCAGCCTTCCAAACACAGCAAAGTCTGCTCCGATCATTTTATAAGTGGTAGGTTGTTTAAATAAACAATCAATTGTGTTTAAGTTTGTTTTTGGAAACCAAAACATCGTGTAAACAATCTCTGGAGAATGCCTAACTGGAACCGCTGAGTGTACGTTTACATTGTAATGTACACTTAATATCGCTCGTTTGTTACGTTTCTATTTGACACTTGTTGAGAGCTCTAAAATTCCAATGTTTACATACCTTGGCTGTAATTAGGACACGACTGTCATTTGGTTGTATATGGTGGACTTCACGGACCCAGCCACAGACAAAATAATTGTATGACTCCAGCGACTTGTATGCTTTGAGGTCGTCAAGTGTGTAGGCACTTTTACTATTCACAAAATAGTTCACAATATCAGGGTATGATATGGATGGCAGCCCTGCATAGTCACTTGAAAATGCATCTTTATCCACTTCGTAGGGGTCAATTCCCCCAATCAAGGCCAGTTTGGCTGCATACCGTTGTCGTGAGATGTCGTCCAATGTATCCATATACTCCCGTTTGCTTGATTTTGCTGACATTGATCTTTATTTTAGAAAACTGACTATATAACTTTATAAATTCGTCCGAGATAACGTAGCTGGTAATAGCGATGGTCCATTTTGTTAGCCCCACAAGATGGCGGCTGGAGGGCGTTCCCCGGAATGCCGTGACATCAGTGAAAACTATCTATAGCCTTCTGATTTGTCCACATGATCTTTAGCAAACTGCAGATGAGCAGCAATGTTCTTTTTGGAGAGCAGTGGCTTTCTCCTTGCAACCCTGCCATGCACACCATTTGTTGTTCAGTGTTCTCCTGATGGTGGACTCATGAACATTAACATTAGCCAATGTGAGAGAGGTCTTCAGTTGTTTAGAAGTTACCCGGGGGTCCTTTGTGACCTCGCTGACTATTACATGCCTTGCTTTTGGAGTGATCTTTGTTGGTCAACCACTCCTGGGGAGGGTAACAATGGTCTTGAATTTCCTCCATTTGTACACAATCTGTCTGACTGTGGATTGGTGGAGTCCAAACTCTTTAGAGATGGTTTTGTAACCTTTTCCAGCCTGATGAGCATCAACAATGCTTTTTCTGAGGTCCTCAGAAATCTCCTTTGTTTGTACCATGACACACTTCCACAAACATGTGTTGTAAAGATCAGACTTTGATATATCCCTGTTCTTTAAATAAAACGTGGTGCCCACTCACACCTGATTGTCATCCCATTGATTGAAAACACCTGACTCCAATTTCACCTTCAAATGAACTGCCAATCCTAGAGGTTCACATACTTTTGCCAGTCACAGATATGTGATATTGGATAATTTTCCTCAATAAATAAATGACCAAGTATAATATTTTTGTCTCATTTGTTTAACTGGGTTCTCTTTATCTACTTTTATGACTTGTGTGAAAATCTGATGATATTTTAGGTCATATTTATGCAGAAATATAGAAAATTCTAAAGGGTTTACAAACTTCCAAGCACCACTGTACTTTTTGAGTGATTATGTGAATGAAGTCTGGTGTGTGTAATCAGTATGTGGGTGAACTTAAATGAGAGAGAGTTCAGGATGGTTGCTGGGAGTTGGAGTTCATGGTGGTCATGTCTGTATGCCGCAGGGTGTTCTGAGAATCAGAGTCCCAAACACAATTCAGTGCTGACACAATATTTGGACTCTAGGACCATCAAAATAACTAGAAATGTAATGAAAAGTCTGCCTACAGCTTTCAGAATTATTCATATCCTGCCTATAAAATTTATTATTATTATTATTATTATTATTATTATTATTATAAGCACATGGCAGGACTGTACAGGAGACAGCTGGCAGGTCATTAGTTTTTTTTTTCTTTTTGGAATATTGAGATAATCAAAGCCTCCCTTTTCTGTGAATCACACTCTGCTCCATCAGTCTTCTTCTGGCACTGGTTCTAATGAGCTTTCTGTCTGTGGGTGGGGTGGGGGATGTTGTTGGGCTATTGTTTCCATGCTCATGATCATTAAGGATGAAACATTATAGCCATTTTTTAATTCACTTTGCATACTCCTCACTTTTTCTTGTGGAAATATTGGCTTGCAGCTACAACTTATCACCTGAAATGACCATCTATAGTCATACTCTTGTCTTTTGTCTCACTCTGCAGACACTATATGCTTCTTTCTGGAACAACACTCAAAAAGGCTCTATACAGTACCTATACCTCTCTCCCGGAGAGCTATGTGAGAGACAAGAAGGATATTTCAACAGGATAATAAACTTGAGCACCAGGTCCTGTTCAAGAATCTTCTGCAAAATTTGCTATGAGAATATTAAGAAGATATTACTGCTAAGAAGAAATACATATAAATAACTGTTCTGTGATGTTTCACTCGTCAGTTGGCATAGAGGTTGGTTGACAATCACACTTGATGATTCTTAGATGAATCTTAAACAGTGCCTTCTTGATTATCTTCTGATGACATTAACAGTGATAGATGTGACTATTTCAAAAGGTCATATATCATTTACAATGTAATTTACATTTAAATGTACAATAAAGAACATGCTGCCTTCATGTACAGTATGTATATTGTTCCTGAACAGCAGGAGGTCCAATCCCAATAATTTATTGCTGCATCAGGTGTGCTTGATTGTGGTTGACAAATATTAAGGACATTAACATAAATGGTGCTACATGCAAGGTTTTAACCTTTGTCACACATACACTCACTGGCCATTTTAATAGGAACTTGTTCTTGATTCTAAGATATCTGTTCTTGGTGGCAGGAGTGGAGCCCAATGTGGTCTTCTGCTATTGCATGCTGAGATGTTTTTCTGCTCACCACAGTTGTAAAGAGTTGCTATGAGTTGCTATATCCTTCAGCTCGAACCAATCTGACCATTTTCCTCAGACCTCTTTTATCAACAAGGCATTTCCACCCACATAACTGTCGTTCAATATTTTTTTGTTTTTCACACCATTCTGTGTAAACTCTAGAGACTGTTGTGCGTGAAAACCCCAGGAGATCAGCAGTTTCTGAAATACTCAAACCAGTCCATCTGGCACCAACACCCATGCCACAGTGAAAGTCACAGAGATCACAATTTTCCCCATTCTGATGTTTGAAGTGAACATTAACTAAAGCTCTTGATTTGTATCTGCATGATTGTATGCATTGTGCTGCTGTCAAGTGATTGGCTGATTAGATAATTGCATAAAACTGCAGATGTGTGTGTGCACCTAATAAAGTGGCTGGTGAATATATTCAAAAATACATATAATACATTGCAGAAAACTGAATTTGAGGAGAAATTCCTTAGTACTAGTGAAATTATCTTGCTGCATGGACAGATAATTTTACTTGACAAGACATCTTGGAATAAGTTGGTTATAATCTAGAACTAGTTTTAATAATCTCAAAGTCGGTGTCCTGTGTTCTTCTACACTGCAAAATGATATTTTAACAAGTTGGAATATCTTGAATATAGTTGAAACGATCTAGCATTTCCTATTAGAAGAATACAAGACACCAGCTCTGAGATTATTAAAGCTAATTCTAGATTGTAACCAAGTTATTCCAAGATGTCTTATCAAGTAAAATTATCTGTCCATGTAGGAAGATAATTTCATTAGTATTAAAGAATTTTCTCCTCAAATTCAGTTTTCAGTGTTTTTGCAGTGTATATGCTACATCCTAAGACAATAGTCCTATTCTTTTGATATTTATCATTCCTAAACTACACACTGTGCGCACCAGAGCTGTTCTGCAATGGTGTTTGGGGCAGCTGGATAGATGAAGGAAGGAAAGTCTGGCTACAGAGCTGCTCTCTTTGTTCTACAGATCTGGGTATTAACCAAATAGTGAAACTGAAGGCTGGTACTCTGCAAGCTGTCTTTTTGGCTGGAAGTTAACACATGGCTATGGATAGCATAAGACTATGGCACAGGACCCAGACCTGCTCCTTATCTCTGTTTCAGGGCCAATGGTGGGACTTCAACACCTAATGTCTCCTCTGGTTGTATTCAGAGCAACCAGTCCAAGACTATCCTTCCCTAGACTGAAAATGTATCTGTAATAATAATAATAATAATAATAATAATAATAATAATAATAATAATGGGCGGCACGGTGGTGTAGTGGTTAGCACTGTCACCTCACAGCAAGAAGGTCTGGGTTCGAGCCCCGTGGCCGGCGAGGGCCTTTCTGTGCGGAGTTTGCATGTTCTCCTCATGTCCGTATGGGTTTCCTCCGGATGCTCCGGTTTCCCCCACAGTCCAAAGACATGCAGGTTAGGTTAACTGGTGACTCTAAATTGACCGTAGGTGTTAATGTGAGTGTGAATGGTTGTCTGTGTCTATGTGTCAGCTCTGTGATGACCTGGCGACTTGTCCAGGGTGTACCCCGCCTTTTGCCCGTAGTCAGCTGGGATAGGCTCCACCTTGCCTGCGACCCTGTAGAACAGGATAAAGCGGCTAGAGATAATGAGATGAGATGAGATGAGATGAGAATAATAATAATAATAATAATTATTATTATTATTATTATTATTATTATTATTATTAAGCAAAAATGATTGTTTACCTCACAAAAGATACTGTGTGTGAAAATGCTTCATTGGGGCAATAGTCGGTCAACAGTTAAGGCTTTGGGTTACTTAACTGATTAGATTAGATTAGATAAAACTTTACTGATCCCTTTGGGAGGGTTCCCTCAGGGAAATTAAGATTCCAGCAGCATTATTACAGATAAACAGAAAAAAGAAATGGAGAAAAACTTCTAGATAAATTAAAATAAATTGAGTATTTACATATACAAATATAAAAAGAATAAGATATGGGGAAGAGAGGAAGGGGGAGAGAGAGGAGCAGAAAAAAGGGAGATATTGCACTTTATATTGCACATAATATTGCACATTGTCGGTATTGCTTATTGTTGGGCAAGGCTACTACTCCTTCCTGTCCTCTGTCCTCCTGTTACCCTCCTCCCCCCCCCCTCCAGAGAGGAGTTGTACAGGCTGATGGCATGAGGGACAAAGGAGTTTTTGAGTCTGTTCGTCCTGCACTTGGGAAGGAGCATTCTGTCACTGAACAGGCTCCTCTGGTTGCTGATGACAGTGTGCAGAGGGTGACTGGCATTGTCCATGATGTTCAATAGTTTGTCCATAGTCCTCTTCTCCGCCACCATCACCAGAGAGTCCAGCTTCATGCCGACCACAGAGCCGGCCTGCCTGATCAGTTTGTCCAGCCTGGATGTGTCCTTCTTGGATGTGCTGCCCCCCCTCCAGCACACCACAGTGTAAAACAGGACACTGGTGACCACAGACTGATAGAACATCCACAGGAGTTTCTTGCAGATGTTAAAGGACCGCAGCCTCCTAAGGAAGTATAGCCTGCTCTGTCCCTTCCTGTATAAGTGATTGGTGTTGCAAGTCCAGTCCAGCTTGCTGTCCAGCCACAGCCCGAGGTACTTTTAGGAATCCACAGCCTCCACCTCAACTTCCTCAATCAGAACTGGTCGTGACCTTGGTCTGGACCTCCCAAAGTCAATGACCAGCTCCTTGGTCTTCGAGGTGTTGAGCTGCAGATGGTTCCTGTTACACCACACAGCAAAGTCCCTCACCAGGCTCCTATACTCCTCCTCTCTGTCATCACTGATACACCCAACGATGGCTGTGTCATCGGCAAACTTCTGAATGTGACACAGCTCCGAGCTGTAGCAGAAGTCTGCGGTGTACAGGGTGAAGAGAAGAGGGGCCAGCACCGTGCCCTGGGGTGCTCTGGTGCTGCTAATCACAGTGTCAGACATGATGTCCTTCAGCCTGACATACTGCGGCCTGTCAGTGAGGTAGCTGGAGATCTAGGTGACCAGGTAGGGGTCCACTCGCATCCTGTTCAGTTTGTCCTGAAGCAAAAGGGGAAGGATGGTGTTGAAGGCACTCGAGAAGTCCAAGAAGAGGATCCTCACTGTGCCATTTCCCTTATCCAGATGTGAGTGGGCTCGGTGTAGCAGGTAGAGGATGGCATCTTCCACACCAACACCTGCCTGGTATGCAAACTGCAGACAGTCCTGGGCATGTTGTACCTGGGGTCTGAGGAGGCTGAGGAAAAGCCGCTCCAACGTCTTCATCAGATGTGAAGTGAGTGCCACCGATCGGAAGTCATTCAGCTCGTTGGGCCAATTCTTTTTGGGAACTGGAACAATACATGATGTCTTCCAGAGGGTGGGCACTCTCTCCAGCTGCAGGCTGAGGTTGAAGATGCATTGGAATGGTTCACCCAGTTCAGCTGCGCAGGTCTTCAGTAGTTGGAGACACACCTTGTCCAGGCCTGCTGCTTTCCTGGGGTGAAGCTTCCTCAGTTGACCTCTGACCTGGTCTGCAGTAATGCATGGAGGAGTCTGTGTTGAGGTGGGGGAGGAGGGGGCTGCTGTGATGACTGGGGGGAGGTGTGTTGAGGGAAGAAGGAGAGATGGCTGCAGTGAGGGGGAGGGTGGGGGGGACATGGACTGGTTGAACCGGTTGAAGAAGTCATTCAACTCGTTCGCCCTCTCCACTGTCCCCTCAACGACTCTGGTCTTTTCACACCTTCCCAGACCTCCCTCATGCTGTTCTCCTTCAGCTTCTGCTCCACCTTTCTCCTGTAGCTGTCTTTAGCTTCCCTCACGCAGCGTTTCACCTCCTGCTGTGCTGCTTTCATCGCCTCCCTGTCCCTGCTCCTGAAGGCGGCCTTCTTCCTGTTGAGGACAGCTTTGACTTCCTGTGTTACCCATGGCTTGTTATTAGAGTAACACCTTACAGTCTTAGCGGGAGAAACCACGTCTGCACAGAAGTTGAGGTAATACGTCAGACAGTGTGTCAGCCCCTCTATGTCCTCACAGTGTGGGCTAAGCAGCACATCCCAGTCTGTGATGTCATAGCAGTCTCTGAGGGCATCTTCCATTTCAGGGGACCACCTCCTGATGGAGTTAGTTGTTGCAGGCTGCCTTTGAACCAGAGGGGTCTACTTCGGCTGTAGAAGAACTGGTCATGGGTTTAAGCCCCAGCACTGACAAGCTGCCACTTTTGGGCCCTTGAGCAAGGCCCTTAACCCCCTCTGCTCCAAGAGCACTGTGTAATGTTGTACGTCACTGTGGATAAATGCCTGTAATGCAATGTGAGGTAGTTAATGCTGGATGAAAACATGCATTTCCAATACATGTGATAGAGCCTGCCTTTGTGGCCTTGGGTGGCACAGTGGTGTAGTGGTTAGCACTGTTGCCTCACAGCAAGAAGGTTCTGGGTTCGAGTCCAGTGGCCAAGGGGGGCCTTTCTGTGTGGAGTTTGCATGTTCTCCCCATGTCTGCGTGGGTTTCCTCTGGGTGCTCCAGTTTCCCCCACATTTCAAAGACATGTAGTTAGGTTAACATGGGGTGGCCTTGGGCTGAAGTGCCCTTGAGCAAGACACCTATCCCTCAACTGCTCCCCGGGCACTGTAGCATAGCTGTCCACTGCTCTGGGTTTGTGTTTGTGCTCATTGCTCACTTGTGTGTGTGCGCATGTGTGTGTCCACTGCTTCAGATGGGTTAAATGCAGAGGATGAATTTCACTGTGCTTGAGTGTGCATGTGACAAATAATGGCTTCTTCTTCTTTGTTCTCCTGCTTGTGGTTTATTACAGCCAAGAATTTAAAGTAGTACATAATGAAACTATGATACCACCCTGAAATTGATTATTGGCTTTGGGTTCTGTGCAATTACTTGATGCTATCTGTATGTGTTAACTTCCAACAATTTGCCTTTTTTTGTTTGTTTGTTTATTTTTGTTTACAAAGCATTGTTTATTTTAATTAAAAAAATCAGTTTCATGGTGTGGAACATCTGAAACAAGTTTTGAATCTGGGGAGTTGTAACGAGAGGTAATTAGTGAGTCACAAGGCACAGTAAATCACTGGGTTTCACCCCAACTACTACTGTCTTCTCAGAATAGTTTTTACCTTGTACTAATGTTTCATTATTCATTCTTGGATTTTGATTTTGCAGAAATAAACTCAATTGCATTTGCATACAGTAACCACACATACACATTTAATGTCAGATAATACAGTTTCAGACAACGTTACAAATCAGCTAAAAGAATGCAATGTCTTCATTTTTATGCTGAGAATAAACTTCTAAGAATGAATCACTGACCAAGGTAAAGTGGTTACTGAAAATGAATAAACACATGCATCTAAAACAAGTATTATCTATAACAGAATTTAACTTTGTCTATTGAAGACTTCCTTTACAGTAATACAGTTCTAGAAAAGATTGTCTTATCACATAATATTTAGCCACACTTGCCCAACCTGTGTTTTCATCATTTTGTATTTTAATAAAATCAAGGTCTTGATATGTGTTGGTAAATAAGGTCATCCCAAAGTAATAAGTGTCTAATGACATGTCGTGGGATTCCAAATTCCAATCCACTTCATGCCACAGCACTTATGTCTTTACTTCATCCATCATATTAAGATGTAACTCTGAATAATCAGAAGTTATATACATACATCACTGACAGGATTTCATACGTCATCATTATCATTATTGTGATCATTATCAATATAGCACTTTTCATTTTAAGTCAGAAAAATACTTTACATAAAATAATAAAAGTTACATATAAAGGAGGAAGAAATTAACAAATAGAACTTGATGTGAGCGACATCACTGATGACAACAAGTTGAGTCGAATAGCAATAGCATTGTGAGTCGAAACTCTAACCACACTACAAACATGGCTTCGTAAGACAACACCCAAAGTTCACAGTGCCCCGTCTCCCTCTTATTAAGTTCAGCTGACTGTTGTTAACTGTTAATCAGTAGTGCTACTTAAGCCTCTCCCTCACACACCTTCAGTGCAAAGTATTGTTCTGTGTTTACCCAGCCATACCGAGCCTTTCTTGTCTGCTTGCCTCTAGTTTTCTGAACCTTTGCTATGTTTACTCATTTAACTCTTTAGTCTGCTCTCTACTATTCTGTTTGCCGATCGACCGACCCCTGCATGCTTTCTGACTATGAGTTTACTTACTGATTTGACCACGCTTCCTGTTTACATCCCTGCTCTTCCCTGCACTTACATCTGTGAGTTCCTTCATTCTGACAGGATACTTAGCCTCGTTATGGATGTAGCAGAGGAGGCGAAGCAAACAGGTTTTATGCTCAGGAATGCCTCTTAGGAGAACATCAGCAGATGCTTGCTGACCTCAACACCAGGATGGTACAGTTAACTGCTGTGATGTTGCAGGTCCTCCTAATGCACTCTGATGCATCTTCAACTCCCATGCAGCTTCTCCTATATCCCGAGAAATATGCCGGTGATGCCCTTAACTGTAGGGGATTTCTGCTTCAGTGCTTCATGTACTTCGCTACTATGCCAAACCTCTCTGGTGAACATCAGATTGCAAAGTTTATCTCTTTTCTCATCAGTAAGGTGCTGCAGTGGGCTAGCGCGGTATGGAAGAGTGGAGAGGAGCATACCACCTCATATAAGCATTTTCTAGAACTATTCAAACGAGTGTTCGATCATGAACCTGAAGGGATAGCAGTCGGCGAAAGTCTACTCACCATCACCCAAGGGGCAAGAAGAGTAGCCGAGTATACACTGGATTTCCAAACTCTTGCAGCCACTAGTGGGTGGAATGAGCCAGCTCTGAAAGCAGTGTTTCAACAAGGTCTTTGTCCCAAAATATTGAGTGAACTGGCTTGTAGAGATGAACATCTCACTTTGGACTCCCTCATAGACCTCACTATTCGACTGGATCATCTACTTTCCAGCTGACCCTCTTTCAAGGAGGACACCAGACCAACTCAGTCAGCTGATGTGTCCATACCCATGGAGGTTTCTCAAACTAGGCTGAAATGCTTGGAATGAGAGAGAAGGCAATGAGGAGGACTATGGTTCTACTGTGGGAGTTCCAACCATCATATAACACAGTGTCCAGTCCGCCCTACTCGCAAAAACAACTCTGAGCCCGCTCCTCATGTGGTGAGTCCAGTGAGAAAATTTAACTCACAATCATTGAAACTATCTGTGTTGTTGAAACTGCCAGCCTTGACCCACAAGTTATCTGCATTTGTTGACTCAGGGGTGGAGGGGAACTTCATAGACAGTTCAATCATCCAGGAGTTCAACCTGTCCACAACCCCTCTGCAGAGTCCATTCAGCATCAGGACCATCAAGGGAGGACCTACAGAAGATGATCTCATCACAACTAGAACCACTCCCATTCTCATCCAAGTAGGAGCTCTCCATTCTGAACTCATTTCACTTTTTGTGACTTCTACAGTTAACCTCAACATCATCCTGGGTTATCCTTGGTTACAGCTCCATGACTGTCTGATATATTGGCAAAACAAGGAAATTCTCCAATGGTCCCCTACATGCTTTCAGAACTGTTTGTTGTGCCACCAGCTATACATTTCATCTACTTCTGTTGAAAATCCTCCACTGGATTCACTGGACAATGTACCAGAATGTTATTCTGACCTGAAGGAGGTTTTTAATGTACAACCCCAATTCCAGAAAAGTTGGGACAAAGTACAAATTATAAATAAAAACAGAATGCTATGATGTGGAAGTTTCAAAATTCCATATTTTATTCAGAATAGAACATAGATGACATATCAAATGTTTAAACTGAGAAAATGTATCATTTAAAGAGAAAAATTAGGTGATTTTAAATTTCATGACAACAACACATCTCAAAAAAGTTGGGACAAGGCCATGTTTACCACTGTGAGACATCCCCTTTTCGCTTTACAACAGTCTGTAAACGTCTGGGGACTGAGGAGACAAGTTGCTCAAGTTTAGGGATAGGAATGTTAACCCATTCTTGTCTAATGTAGGATTCTAGTTGCTCAACTGTCTGGGGTCTTTTTTGTCGTATCTTCCGTTTTATGATGCGCCAAATGTTTTCTATGTGTGAAAGATCTGGACTGCAGGCTGGCCAGTTCAGTACCCGGACCCTTCTTCTACGCAGCCATGATGCTGTAATTGATGCAGTATGTGGTTTGGGATCGTCATGTTGGAAAATGCAAGGTCTTCCCTGAAAGAGACGTCGTCTGGATGGGAGCATATGTTGCTCTAGAACCTGGATATACCTTTCAGCATTGATGATGTCTTTCCAGATGTGTAAGCTGCCCATGCCACACGCACTAATGCAACCCCATACCATTAGAGATGCAGGTTTCTGAACTGTGATGTACAAGTGTTTTTTTTTTTCATTTTTATTATTTATTCAGTTATTTATTTCTATTGCAATATGTAAATATCCTGGGTTTGGATGGTAAGAGCATTTCTATATTTTATTGGGGTGATTTTCTGTTATTCTATGATTACTTGTGCACGATGGACATTTCTGATAATCATTAGGTTACACCCCACTCGATTTTGGCTCTTGGATAAAGTGCATGAGGGAGACATTCCTGCGAGCTGCAGGTGCCACGCGGTGCCTGGCTGATATCAATTAAAAGTTCACGTGAAGAACTTCAGGCCGGGACGTTGTGGCGACACACTCGGATGCATTCGACACAGCTGGACAGCTCTCGGTGCCCTCGCTCCAGAGACTCTGGTCTATTTTGGATATTTTTCCCTCGTGTTGGAGTATGCTTTTCAGACTTTTCCCTTCACGGATGCCTCTGGAAACACCACTGCTACTTCGGAGGACATTTAAAGACTGTTAACAGTTTGATGGTTGGGGCAATGGGACCTGCTGACCGGCGCTTGCCTAACGCGAGGCACAAAGGGACCGTGAGATAACTTCTGTGTGTCTTTTTATATTTTATGTTACGAATATGTCTGTATTTTGATGGGGTTTGAAAAGGGGAACCTTTTGTTTTGTGACCTAGGCCTAGGGTTTTATGTGTGTAACATGTTGGGGTTTTGTTTGAATATGTTTCACTTCTGATTAATGGTAAAACTTTTCTATAACCGAATTCGGTGTTGTTTTTTTTTGTGATAACCTCTCACATAACATAATGGGGGCTCGTCTGGGATCCAAGCCGCGGATTCCGAGTCATTTGTAGCTTATTAACATTGTGAAAAGACGAAGTTAGGGTCCAAGCTATTTTTTGTCCTTTGTCATCATGGCGAAAGTGAATAATTTTCTGGAAAGCCCAACCGTTGCAGGTCTGCAGGAGTTGAAAAAAACTGAGTTGCTAGAAGTCGCCAAATCTCTAAATCTAGTTGATGTAACTTCTACTTTGACAAAAGCTAAGATAGCTCTAGCTCAGCATTATCATGATGAAGACGTTTTTACAAGTACTGATTTAGCGCAGTTTGCAGAGCCTGAGCCTCCCGCTGAACCTAGCTCCACCTCCAACATGGAGAGTAAAATAATCTTACTGCAGTTAGAATAGGAACAAGAGAAAGAACGTGCAGGAGAAAGAGAAAAGGAGAGACAGTTTGAACTGGAGAAATTAAGGTTGGAAAATGAAAGACAGGACAAAGAGAGAGAAAGACAGGAAAGAATGGAAAGAGACTGACTGCAGATGGAAAGAGAAAAATTAGATGTGGAAAGAGAAAAAATAGCAAAGCAAATAGAGTTGGCAAAGTTAGGAAAAGATAAAGAAAATGCAAGTGATTTTGTTGCAAGCAGAGAAGTGAGATTGGTTCCACCATTTGATGAGCTGGAAGTAAATAAATACTTTCAACATTTTGAGAAGGTGGCCGAGAGTTTAAAATGGCCCAAAGATTATTGACCTTTGATGCTGCAGGGTGTCTTAAGAGGGAAGGCACAGCAAGCATATTCAGCTTTGTCTGTTAATGATGCAACAAAATATGATGTGGTTAAGAAAGCCATATTGACTGCCTACGAATTAATGCCAGAGGCATACAGACAGAAATTCAGAGGCCTAAGAAGAAATGAAAATCAAACTCATGTTGAATTTGCACATGATAAGGAGATGTACTTTGAACGCTGGTGCACGTCTAGGGCTGTTGGTGATGACTTCAAACTGTTAAAGGACTTGATGCTAGTGGAAGAATGTAAACGGTGTGTTAAGGATGACATTAAGTCATATCTCGATGAAAAAGATGCCAAGACTGTTAGGACTAGGACTGTTTTGGCCTCTAGAGGCCGCTGTTATTTCCTTTTCATGTCGTGTTTATTTTGGCCTCTAGAGGCCGCCACTGTTCCTGTGTTTTGTGTTTGTGTTAATTGCCTAATTATCTTCACCTGTGTCCTTAATTAGTTTGTCTATTTATACCCCTGTGTTCAGTCCTCTTGTCACGGAGTCTTTGTGCTGTTATGTTTATCTCCAGTTTCCTTTGTACTGTGTTTTTTTTATCTTCTTAGCTTTTGAATTTTTGCACTTTGCTTTTCTTTTGGATTATACTCTTTGGTTTTTTTTTTGTCTTTTGTTTTGCCCTGTATATAGTGTATATAGTTTAAATAAACCTTTTGATTCTTTTTCTACTTCCGCCTCACGCCTCTGCATTTGAGTCATCCCCCTGGTGGCCTAGTGGGGGTTTGCTGGATTATCACACCAACGAACCAGGTTCGAATCCCAGCAAAACCCTAACAGAAAGACTCCGTCATGACCGACTCAGCAGAGGCTGCTTCAACTGTCTACCCGGCCAACCTTCAGGGAATTATGGCAGCTTTGACACGCTTCGGAGCGACCATGGACGCTCATGGACGTACGCTCACCAGCCAACGTGAGGCCCTCGCTCGCCACGAGGAACTGCTTCAGCAAATTGGGAAAACCCTGGCACAGCTGACATCTCTGCCTGCATCTCCTGCTCCTGATCCAGTTCCTGCTCCTGATCCAGCTCCCACTCCTGCTCCAGTGCCTCCTGCAATGCTGCCTTCTTCACCTCGCGAACCCAGCCTTCCTGCACCACAGAGGTATGACGGCAAGCACAGTGAGTGCCGAGAGTTCCTTACCCAGTGTCAACTCACCTTTGAGCTTCAGCCTACCACCTACACTACGGATCGCCGCAAGATTGCCTTTGTGATCACCTTATTAGCTGGTAAGGCGCGAGCCTGGGCTACTGCTATCTGGCAAAGACAGGGACCTGAGTGCTTTGATTTCCAGCTGTTTTCTGAAGAGATGCTTCGGGTCTTCGATCAGGCAGACATCAGTACCGACGCAGCCCGAAAGCTCATGTCCATCCAGCAAGGAGGAAGCGTCGCAGATTACGCCATCTCGTTCCGAACACTCGCAGCAGTAAGTGGATGGAACGAGACTGCCCTGGTGTCAGCCTTCCACCATGGTCTGTCTGACCCCATCAAGGACGGTCTGGCCTCTATTGGATGCCCAAGTGACCTCGAAACCCTCATCTCACATGCTATTCGTCTGGACAACAGGATGAGAGAACGCCACCAAGCCTTGAGCCCCCCCAGCCTCCCTACCTCTACCTGGAGACCGTCTACCTCCTTCAGTGACTGTCCAGAACCCATGCAAGTGGGTCGTACTCGCCTCTCCACATCTGAGAGGGAGCGCAGAAGGAGGGACAAGTGCTGCATCTACTGTGGCAAGCCTGGTCACTTCCGAGCATCATGTCCCGAACTCTTGGGAAAAGGACCGCCCCGTCCAGCCGAGGGAGGGTTGTGACGGGGCCTACCCTCTCTCCCGGACTCCCTGGCCAAGGAATCTACATCCCGGTCTCCATCTCCTGGGGTGAGTCTGTCCACTCTTGTCAAGCTTTGATAGACTCAGGGGCGGCTGGGAACTTTATGGATATTCACTTCGCCCAAAGCATCAATATTCCGACTGCACCTCTTGAAGTCCCACTGTCTGTGTCTGCCCTCGATGGCCAAGCGTTAGGTGATGGACGAGTCACCCAAGTTACTTCTCCAGTTTTCCTCCAGTCTCAAGGTCACAAGGAAGAAATATCCCTGCACCTGATTCCTTCACCTGAGTTCCCAGTTATTCTAGGCCTTCCTTGGCTTACTCGCCACAACCCTCGCATAGACTGGGTAACAAGCCAGGTTGTGGAATGGGGCCCTGCATGCCATGCCTCTTGTCTGCTCTCTAGCTCTCCTGTGTCTCCTGCCGAGCCCCCTGATCTCACCGAGTTATCTCAAGTTCCCACAGAGTACTGGGATCTCAAGGAGGTATTCAGCAAGAGCAGGGCCGCCGTTCTTCCTCCGCACCGGGCCTACGACTGTGCCATCGACTTGCTCCCTGGGACTACCCCTCCTCGTGGCAGACTGTTTTCACTCTCTCAGCCAGAACGCAAGGCCATGGAGGAATACCTCAAAGATGCCCTGGTCTCTGGGTTTATTCGACCCTCCACTTCACCTGCTGGAGCCGGCTTCTTCTTTGTCGGCAAGAAGGATGGGGGGCTCCGACCATGTATTGATTACAGGGGCCTGAATAAGATCACTGTGCGCAACCGATATCCCCTTCCGCTGATGTCCACAGCTTTCGACCTGCTCCAAGGCGCCACCGTCTTCACCAAGTTGGACCTACGGAACGCATACCACCTCATCCGTATCCGACAGGGAGACGAGTGGAAGACTGCCTTTAACACCCCGTCTGGGCACTACGAATACCAGGTGATGCCCTTCGGACTCACCAACGCACCAGCTGTTTTTCAGGCCCTAATCAACGACGTCTTAAGGGACATGATTAACCTATACGTTTTTGTCTACCTCGACGACATCCTTATCTTTTCCAAGACCGTGCAGGAGCACCGCCACCATGTCCGCCAGGTTCTCCAGAGGCTGCTACAGAACAATCTGTTCGCCAAGGCCCAGAAATGCGAATTTCATGTTCCCGAGGTCTCCTTTCTGGGATTTATTGTACGGACAGGCCAACTCCAAATGGACCCTGCCAAGACCCTGGCCGTCCGGGATTGGCCTACTCCCAAGTCCGTTAAGGAGGTTCAGCGGTTCTTAGGATTCGCTAACTTCTACCGCAAGTTCATCAGGAACTTCAGTTCTGTGGCAGCACCCATGTCTGACCTCACCAAAGGGACAGGTGGATCTTATGGCTGGTCTCCTCAGGCAGAAAAGGCGTTCAAAGACCTCAAGGACCGCTTCTGCACGGCACCCATTCTGGTTCTCCCGGACACCTCCCAACCATTCATCGTGGAGGTGGACGCCTCGGACAGTGGTGTCGGCGCGGTGCTCTCTCAACGTTCGGAAGGAAAGCTGCACCCCTGCGCTTACTTCTCCCACCGCCTGAGTCCTGCTGAGTCCCGGTACGATGTGGGGGATCGAGAACTGCTAGCGGTCAAACTGGCCCTTGAGGAGTGGAGGCACTGGCTGGAGGGAGCACAACATCCATTCCTGGTTTGGACTGACCACAAGAACCTGGAGTACCTCCAGCAAGCCAAGAGACTGAACCCTCGACAGGCTAGGTGGGCCCTGTTTTTCAGTCGGTTTGACTTCACCCTCTCATACCGCCCCGGCTCCAAGAACACCAAACCTGACGCACTGTCCAGACTGTTCTCTGCCACTAACAGGGAGAATGAAGTCGGGCCTATTATCCCTGTGTCCCGGATTGTGGCCCCTGTCCGCTGGGGTATTGAGGAGGCTGTCCGACGAGCCCAACGCCAGGACCCCGGTCCTGGGACGGGGCCACCAGGCCTCTTGTACGTCCCACATCAAGCCCGGGCCAAGGTTCTCCAGTGGGGTCACTCTTCCCCTCTCACCGCCCACCCGGGAGCTCGGAGGACCCTGGACTTCCTGAAAAGACGCTTCTGGTGGCCTAACATGGAGAAGGAAGTAAGGTCATTTGTCCTGTCCTGTGAGGTTTGCACCAGAACCAAGAACCCACGACAGCGTCCCCAGGGTCTCCTGCATCCTCTGACCATTCCCCGGCGTCCCTGGTCCCACGTGGCAGTCGACTTTATCACGGGTCTCCCTGAGTCACAAGGTAACACGGTCATTTTGGTCTTAGTTGACAGATTCTCCAAGGCCTGCCGCTTCATACCACTGTGCAAACTCCCCTCTGCTCTTGAAACTGCGAAACTTTTGTTTAATCATGTCTTCCGAGTCTTTGGTCTTCCACAGGACATCGTCTCAGACCGAGGGCCCCAGTTCTCCTCCCGAGTGTGGCACGGGTTCTGCAAGGTCATCGGAGCCACTGCCAGCCTCTCCTCTGGGTTTCACCCACAGTCCAATGGTCAGACGGAGAGGCTCAACCAGGACCTGGAAACCACCCTGCGAGGCCTGGCGATGGATAACCCGACATCGTGGAGCACCTGGCTGCCATGGGCGGAGTACGCCCACAACACCCTGCAGTCATCGGCCACCAAGCTGTCGCCATTCCAGTGCCAATTCGGGTTCCAGCCACCTCTGTTCCCGGACCAGGAGGAGGACGCGGGGGTGCCCTCGGTCAACCAATATGTGAGACGGTGTCGCAAGACCTGGAGCAAGGTCAGGAAGACCCTCATACAGATCTCCAGAACCAACCAGACTCAGGCCAACCGCCATAGAAGACCTGCACACGCTTTCCGCCCTGGGCAGCGTGTTTGGCTGTCCACTAAGGACCTTCCACTGCGGGTGGAGAACCGCAAGCTTGCTCCTCGCTACATTGGCCCCTTCAAGGTGGTGCGCAGGGTGAACCCTGTCTCCTACCGGCTCCAGTTGCCCCGGACTCTGAGGATCAACCCCACTTTCCATGTTTCCCTGTTACGGCCCGTACTGACGTCTACGTATGCCCCTGCCCCTAGGAACCCCCCACCCCCCCGCATCTTCCAGGGGCAGACTGTGTTCACTGTGAATCGCCTGCTTGACTCCCGCCGGGTCCGCGGCGGGTTGCAATATCTGGTGGACTGGGAGGGCTATGGTCCTGAGGAGCGCTGCTGGGTTCCTGCTCGGGATGTCCTTGATAAAGAACTATGTCGGGACTTCCATTCGGCCCATCCGGATCGCCCTGGGAACGTCAGGAGACGCTCCTAGAGGGGGGGGGTCCTGTTAGGACTAGGACTGTTTTGGCCTCTAGAGGCCGCTGTTATTTCCTTTTCATGTCGTGTTTATTTTGGCCTCTAGAGGCCGCCACTGTTCCTGTGTTTTGTGTTTGTGTTAATTGCCTAATTATCTTCACCTGTGTCCTTAATTAGTTTGTCTATTTATACCCCTGTGTTCAGTCCTCTTGTCACGGAGTCTTTGTGCTGTTATGTTTATCTCCAGTTTCCTTTGTACTGTGTTTTTTTGATCTTCTTAGCTTTTGAATTTTTGCACTTTGCTTTTCTTTTGGATTATACTCTTTGGGTTTTTTTTGTCTTTTGTTTTGCCCTGTATATAGTGTATATAGTTTAAATAAACCTTTTGATTCTTTTTCTACTTCCGCCTCACGCCTCTGCATTTGAGTCATCCCCCTGGTGGCCTAGTGGGGGTTTGCTGGATTATCACACCAACGAACCAGGTTCGAATCCCAGCAAAACCCTAACAAAGACACTCCATGAAGCAGCGAAGCTAGCTGATGAGTATTAATTGATGCATAAGTCCAAGTTCGGGGTCCAGGACCGGCAGTCTGCTGTCAAGAAGACTGGTGGCAAACCTGTTGTTGCACATACCACAGATGTGAAAGTCAAAACGACTGGGAACAAAACAAAGAGTGAAGATGCTAAAAAGGAAGCGTTTTCAACTCCTACTTGCTACTATTGCAAGAAACCAGGTCATGTCTTGTCTGAGTGCCTACACCTTAAGAAGAAAAAGGAAAGAGAGGCGTCTGCTAGTGGCAATGCTTTAGTGGCGTTTTTGAAGGAAATGCCTCTTGACTTTGGTTCAATGGAGCCATCTTGTCCTCTTGAGACTAAAAAAGTGGAGTCGTCTGATCTTCTCAGGAAAGATTTCCTGCCTTTCGTGTCAGAGGGATTTGTTTCTTTAAATGAAAATTCTGCTCCTCAGCCCATTCGAATTCTTCATGATACTGGGGCTTCCCAGTCACTTTTGTTGAAAGAGGCATTGTCCTCCTGTGAATGTGATGACACCGCTATGGGTGACTTCACTCTGGTTCAGGGTATTGAGGGTAGGATCGTGACCGTACCTCTGCACTCCATGTTCTTGAAGTCAGACTTGGTTACAGGACAAGTTAAGGTGGGCCTCATGTCCAGCCTGCCTATTAAAGGTATTTCTTTGTTGCTAGGCAACGACTTGGCCGGTGGTAAAGTTGTCCCCTCTATGCATTTGACTTCTCAGCCGAGTATTATAGAAGAGTCTAATGTGGATTCTGATGTATTTCCCTCGTGTGCAGTTACTTGAGCTATGGCCAGAAAGGCTAAGGAAGAGGACCATGTGCAATCTAGCACTGTGCGACATCAGGACACAGATGAGTCTGGTCTCAAAGTAGACCATGATTCTAGGGAGAGTGACTGTCCTGACAAGGTGTCAGACACTTTACTTGAAACACTGTTTGAACACGATCATAGTAGTTCACCAGTGGAAGCTAGTGAAGATCCTCAGGTGTCTGATGAGCTGTCTTTGTCAAGAAAACAGCTAATTATGGAGCAAAGCAATGATGCAGAAATTGCTGAGTTGAGAGGAAAAGCTCTCTCTGAGGACAAAATTGGAAAGGTGCCAGTTGATTATTACCTGAAAGATAGGGTGTTGATGAGAAAATGGTGCCCCCCTGATATTCCTGCAAGTGAGGACTGGGCAGTCGTCCATCAAGTTGTTGTTCCTAAAGCCTACAGGAATGACATCCTCACTATGGCCCATTGCTTACCACTAGGTGGTCATCTTGGTGTTAACAAAACTGTTAGCAAGATTATGAAGCAGTTTTTTCTGGCCAGGATGACGTAAGGATGTGGCTAACTTTTGCAGGACGTATCACAGTTGTCAGATGGTTGGAAAACACCAGGTGGATCCTCCCATGGCTCCTCTAAAACCCATCCCAGCTTTTGGTGAACCATTCTCCAGAGTGATCGTGGATTGCGTGGGACCTTTGCCGAGAACTCGGTCTGGAAATGAGTACATGTTGACTATTATGTGTGCCACTACAAGGTTCCCTGAAGCAATTCCACTTCGAAATATCAAAGCAGCTACTGTTTCAAAGGCCTTGATTAAATTCTTCACTTTGTTTGGTCTGCCGAAAGAGATCCAATCAGATCAAGGTAGCAATTTTACCTCTGGACTCTTCCAGCAAGTTGTCTACGAGCTGGGGATCAAGTAGGTCACTTCAAGTGCCTATCACCCTGAGAGTCATGGATCTCTAGAAAGATTTCACGCTACTCTGGAAACAATGATCAGAGCCTACTGCTTTGAGAATGAGAAGGACTGGGACGAAGGAGTTCATTTGTTGCTTTTCACTGCTAGGGAGTCAGTCCAGGAGTCCCTTGGATTTAGCCCATTTGAATTGGTGTTCAGGCATCAGGTGAGAGGACCGTTAGCCCTATTGTGTGAGCAGTGGACATACAAAGACACCCATGTGAATCTGTTGGATTATGTCTTGAACTTCAAGGAGAGACTTCACAGGGCCTGTGCATTGGCTCGAGAAAAGCTTGAGTCTACCCAAGGAAAGATGAAAACTTGGTATGATCGAAAAGCCAGAGCTAGGACATTCCACCCTGGGGACAAGGTCCTTGTGTTGTTCCCAATGCAGTCCAATCCCTTGCAAGCTCGGTTTCATGGCCCCTGTGTAATCCATGCAAAGGTCAATGACCTCAATTACCTTGTGTCCACTCCAGACAGGCGAAAGGCTAGGCAGCTATGCCATATCAACATGTTGAAGCCTTACCATGATAGGCCCATGGAGGTTGTGTCAATGGTTACTCAGCAGTGTGGTGAGAGCTCTGTAGAGGGTGAGGAGTCACTGGATGAAGAACCCTCAGTCAAGCGTGACATCATTCCTTGTAAACTGTCTAATGCTGACATACTGCAGAGCCTGGACTCAAAATTATCTCACTTAGAACCTGCTCAACAAGACCAAATGACTGCCTTGATACTCAAGTATCGGGATCTGTTTCCAGATGTTCCTAAGAGAACTCATGTGGCCGTTCATGATGTCGATATGGGTGAAGCTCCGCCCATCAAGCAACACCCATATAGAATGAGTCCAGAGAAATGCAAACTTGCCGAGAATGAAGTGCTGTACATGCTGGAGCACAACATCATTCAGCCGTCTCACTCTGACTGGAGCTCACCGTGCGTACTAGTGCCTAAGCCCGATGGTAGTACACGATTTTGTACTGACTATAGAAAAGTAAATGCTGTCAGTAAAACAGATGCTTTTCCAATCCCAAGAGTGGACGATAGCATTGACAAAGTTGGACAAGCAAAGTTTCTCACCAAAGTTGACCTGTTGAAAGGATATTGGTGTGTTCCACTAATGGAGAGGGGTCGAGAAATCTCTGCGTTTGTCACACCGTCGGGGTTGTATGAATACAATGTGCTCCCTTTCGGAATGAAGAATTCCCCTGCCACATTTCAAAGAACGATCCATTCTGTGGTTAAGGGCTTACCCAACACTAGTGCGTACATTGATGACTTAGTTACTGGCAGTCACACATGGGAAGGTCATATCACTGATGTTGAAAAACTGTTTCAGAGACTGTCAGAAGCCAATCTTACAGTTAATCTGGCAAAGAGTGAATTTGGCTGTGCCAGTGTTACTTATCTGGGGCATGTTATTGGCCAAGGCAAGGTGGCCCCTGTTGATGCTAAGATCCAGACTATAGTGTCCTATCCAGTTCCCAGCACTAAGAGAGCCTTGAGACGATTTTTAGGCATGGTAGGATACTACCGTAAGTTCTGCAAGAACTTTGCCGATGTAGCCCTGCCTCTGACAAATTTGCTTAAGAGAAGTGAGAAGTTTGTGTGGACTGACACCTGCCAGAAGGCACTTGACGAACTGAAATGCTTGTTGTGTCATTACCCTGTTCTCAGTTCCCCTGATTTTGGTAAGCCATTTGCCCTAGCCATGGATGCTAGTGATGATGCAGTAGGTGCCGTGTTATTACAAAACAATGAGAGTGACAGTGTAGATCATCCTATAGCTTACTTTTCGAAAAAGTTAAACCGGCATCAAAGGAACTATTCAACGACTGAAAAGGAGCTCTTAGCCCTTATTCTGGCAGTTCAACACTTTGAGGTATACATTTGTACCAGTCAGAAACCTTTGATTATCTATACGGATCATAAACCCTTAGTGTTCTTGGGTAAAATGAAAAACAAGAATAGAAGGTTGTTAAACTAGAGTTTAATTCTTCAAGAGTATGACATTGTAATCAAACACATAAAAGGTAAAGACAATGTTATTGCTGATTGTCTATCCCACTGTTGAAAGTGTAAAAATGGGATAAAGAAGAGAACTTGACTGAAAATTTTGATCTTTAAAATCAAAATTTTCCCTTTAAGGGGGAAGGTGTGATGTACAAGTGTTTTTTTTTTCATTTTATTATTTATTCAGTTATTTATTTCTATTGCAATATGTAAATATCCTGGGTTTGGATGGTAAGAGCATTTCTATATTTTATTGGGGTGATTTTCTGTTATTCTATGATTACTTGTGCACGATGGACATTTCTGATAATCATTAGGTTACACCCCACTCGATTTTGGCTCTTGGATAAAGTGCATGAGGGAGACATTCCCGCGAGCTGCAGGTGCCACGTGGTGCCTGACTGATGTCAATTAAAAGTTCACGTGAAGAACTTCAGGCCGGGACGTTGTGGCGACACACTCTCGGATGCGCTCGACACAGCTGGACAGCTCTCGGTGCCCTCGCTCCAGAGACTCTGGTCTGTTTTGGATATTTTTCCCTCGTGTTGGAGTATGCTTTTCAGACTTTTCCCTTCACGGATGCCTCTGGAAACACCACTGCTACTTCGGAGGACATTTAAAGACTGTGAACAGTTTGACGGTCGGGGCAATGGGACCTGCTGACCGGAGCTTGCCTAACGCGAGGCACAAAGGGACCGTGAGATAAATTCTGTGTCCTTTATATTTTATGTTACGAATATGTCTGTATTTTGATGGGGTTTGAAAAGGGGAACCTTTTGTTTTGTGACCTAGGCCTAGGGTTTTATGTGTGTAACGTGTTGGGGTTTTGTTTGAACATGTTTCACTTCTGATTAATGGTAAAACTTTTCTATAACCAAATTCAGTGTTGGGTTTTTTTTTTGTGATAACCTCTCACGTAACAGAATTGAGCACTGATAACAACTTGGGTCGTCCTTCTCCTCTTTAGTCTGAATGACACGGCATCCCTGATTTCCATAAAGAACTGCAAATTTTGAGTCGTCTGACCACAGAACAGTTTTCCACTTTGCCACAATCCATTTTAAATGAGCCTTGGCCCAGAGAAGACGTCTGCGCTTCTGGATCATGTTTAGATACGGCTTCTTCTTTGAACTTTAGAGTTTTAGCTGGCAACGGCAGATGGCATGGTGAATTGTGTTCACAAATAATGTAATGTTTTCTGGAAATATTCCTGAGCCCATTTTGTGATTTCCAATACAGAAGCATGCCTGTATGTGATGCAGTGCCGTCTAAAGGCCCGAAGATCACAGGCACTCAGTATGGTTTTCCGGCCTTGACCCTTACGCATACAGATTCTTCCAGATTCTGTGAATCTTTTGATGATATTATGCACTGTAGATGATGATATGTTCAAACTCTTTGCAATTTTACACTGTCGAACTCCTTTCTGATATTGCTTCACTACTTGTCGGTGCAGAATTAAGGGGATTGGTGATCCTCTTCTCATCTTTACTTCTGAGAGCTGCTGTCACTCCAAGATGCTCTTTTTATACCCAGTCATGTTAATGGCCTATTGCCAGTTGACCTAATGAGTTGCAATTTGGTCCTCCAGCTGTTCCTTTTTTGTACCTTTAACTTTTCCAGCCTCGTATTGCCCCGTCCCAACTTTTTTGAGATGTGTTGCTGTCATGAAATTTCAAATGAGCCAATATTTGGCATGAAATTTCAAAATGTCTCACTATCGACATTTGATATGTTGTCTATGTTCTATTGTGAATACAATATCAGTTTTTGAGATTTGTAAATTATTGCATTTCGTTTTTATTTACAATTTGTACTTTGTCCCAACTTTTTTGGAATCGGGGTTGTACAAATTACGATAGGATTTACAATCCTATGGAAAATCCACAGCCCATAAGGCTTCAGAACAAATTTGAATGCCTCAGGGATGTGGAAGCGGAATTTTCAGGTGGATAAACACATCATAGAAAGAGATCGCACCACAACCGAAGAGCTGTGGGAAGAGGCAAAAAGCAGCTCGTAACACCACCTGATCCCACAACCCTTGTTCTTGGTGATTCCACTGTAAGACATTTAAAAGGACATGGGATGATTATTTGCTGCCTTCCAAATGCATCCATCTCTGACACCAAAGACAGCATTTTGAAACTCATGTCCGAGCATAAAACTATCAAACGTATTGTTGTGCATGTGGGAGCAAATGATGTTTTTCAGAGAACAGCTGTTTGTCCAAGATGATTTCAGAAAACTTTTTTCTGATCTCTATAAGACTGGAATACAATCTTTTATCAGTGGCCCACTCCCTGCAAGGAGAAGCTTTGCATTTACTCGACTCTTCAGTCTTAACACCTGGCTTGGAAAAACTTGTTTTTTATTTGGTATGAACTTCATAGACAATTTTAACCTTTTCTGGAATCACAGAGAATTCTTCAAGCCAAATAGCACTGAACTCAGCCGGATTGGGACCAAAGTTTTAGCGGATCACTATAGCCTCGCTCTACAACATGCAATTTTCTCTCAGCCAACACTGAGGAAAACAGTTGATAAGATATCGCAGACTGACCCAGTTACAAATATCAACAATACCTCTGCAAAGCCAAGACAATCATCCATGCAAGTCTTCACCAAGGACACACAGCCATCTGGGGCAGACTGCCAAGAACCATCTGGGGCAGACTGCCAAGGACATCAACAATCACATGAAGAATGTGAGCATGCGATTCCATCATGTGATTCCATCCAGATTGAGGACCTGACCAAAGACAATCATGCCAAGGCTGCATCATCCACATCTCGACCCCATGCAAGTATCACAGAGACTGTCAGGGAGACAGTCACCACAGAGACAGTCATGAAGACACTCACAAAGACCTCACCAAAGTCCCAATCTCAGTCTTGCTCTTCTGACTTTATTGTACCATCTCCGTCTCCCCCCTGCATGGATTTCCCTAAAAGTATGCAGAGACTGCTGCCAATGGCTGCACTCTCTTTTTCCAGCCCAAATCATTCGCGACAAGCAGTGTACCCAGTTCATCAAAAATCAACCAACAGACTGAATTGTGTTCGCCCAGGACTTTCAGCTGGCTACCAATCTTGTATGATGTGCTGTGGGTCCCTGCATTGGGTGTAGTTTTGAAAACAAGCTGGGACCCAGTATGCCTATGCCATTCTCTATTCCTGTGTTGATAAGAAATAGAAAACATAGAGCATATTTAACCCAGGGGGTAAACCAGTCTAGTCTCCTTCCTGTTTCAAAACAACATCAGAGTGCCCAAGCGGATATTACTTCTAGACTTTCTGTAAAGCTAGCTCTTCTGAACGTTAGATCACTTTCAAACAAGTCATTTTTAATTAATGATCTTATCTGCAAACACAATCTTGATTTTTTGCTTCTAACTGAAATTTGGCTGGATCAAGCAAATAGTGTTACCACCCTTATTGAAGCAGCTCCCCCAAATTTAAATTTTATGAATGCTACCCGATAGGGGAAAGGTGGAGGGATTGCAAATATATTCAAATCCTCTTTTCAATGTAAACAATCCTCACTTGGTGATTTTAGATCCTTTGAACCACGGGCGATTGCTCTACGACAATGAGGGAGGCTCAGCCTCCTCTAAAAATGATGAACATCATGTAGGATGAATTGTGCTAGGCTTATGTTATAGCCAACCTTATAACATTGCTATTTCAGATCCAGAATCATAGAAATATATGTGCTCAACCCAACTACAGTGCGAAATCATTCCGTTATAACTTTCCCCAGTTCGCCTAAAGTGTGCGTGAGTTTTTCCCCCTCGTGACAGTGCGATGCAGCCCAGCCTCAGTGGATTGGGAGCTATGTGCTTGTCAATCTCAAAATGCAAGACGATTATTGGACAAATATTGCAAAAACGCCTGCCCACGGAGTCTCACGGACTCCCAGCCTCAATGGACTTCAACGGCATTTGGGAGCTATGTGCTTTTCAATCTCAAAATGCAAGACGGTTATTGGACAAATACTGCGAAAATGCCCGCCCACGGACTCCGAGCCTTACATGGGAGGGACATGGCAGTTTCCGCAAGGAGACTGGTGATTGGTGAAAGCGGCCGGATATTTTCTTTGATTGAAAGCTCGTTTCAACTATAGACAGGCAGCACAGTGTTGCCAGATTGGGCGGTTTTAAGTGCATTTTGGCGGGTTTTGAACATATTTTGGGCTGGATAACGTCAGCAGTATCTGGCAACATCAGTTCAGTCCCATGCGGATTCACAAGTGCTGTGGTGTATTGTAAGAGATCGGCTTACATTTCGATTTCATTCATTATATACGGTTTCTACCAGCTTTTTTAGTTTGTATATATTTTCATTGTAAATAAAGTGTAAATATAGTGTTGTGAAGTTTGCTATCTTAGTTCGAGAAATTTTGTTTATTTGAGTGACTGAACTTGAACTTGAGGGGGCTAGTCAGCTAGCAAGAAAGCTGCGCACAGATGCCAAGCATTGCTGATTTAATTTTGGCGAAGCCATTTGCCAGTCTTCCTTTCGAGGAAAAAATTAAAATTAAAGAGCAGGGTAGACCAACGCCTCAAATTGACTTGGTGAAAAACGTAGGGAATAATACTAGTTCCTTTCAGCTCTCCTGGTACGAGAAAGTGAATTGGCTAACAGCAAGTGACCCACATCAACAACAGTAAATAGGCTACTTTAGTAATATGTCATGGATGGACCAAAAATATAGAATCTATATTTTTGGTCCATCCATGCATCCATCCATCCATATATAAACATTTAAAATGTTTATGCTGAGTATATTATATTGGAATATATGTTTTTCTGGATATGAATTAAACACCGCTACAATTTGGAAAACATTTTTAAACAAAAACACAGCCGAGGTCAATTTTTAAACAACATGCCACAATTTTAAAATATAAAATGTTAAAATATACCCCCCCAACACCACCATCATGTATATTGGACAGTAGGCTAATGAGCCAAAAGAACCTGTTATTTCACAGTTTGTGACCCTGTCAACAATCAGCCAGATCAGAGGCAAGAGTATGGGCAAAATTGATGTGCTTTTTCTTTTAAAATCTGGAAATATCATAACCGACCAGCCTCCCCTGTTTGAAAGACTACCAGCCACCACTGCTTTGAACACTTATGTGCACTTGTTACATGCTCTCCTAACATATTGTTATTAAGTATTTACAGGCCTCCGAGACATTCAGCCAAAGTTTTTCTAGAAGAGTTTGGTGAACTGTTGTCAGTCATTTGCTTAGAGTTTGACTGTCTTATTATATCTGGGGATTTTAACTTGCATGTAGATAATCCTGAAAACACTTATGCCAAAGAACTACTTGCACTTATTGACAACTTCAACCTAGTACAACATGTACAGGGGCCGACCCACTCTTGTGGTCATACCCTTGACCTCGTCATCACAAAGGGTCTTACTGTTTCTACTACTGTTGTTGACCTGGCCTTATCTGATCATTTCTGTTTTTTCTCTGATGTTTCTATGTCTCCTCACATTCAGAACAGCTCAACGACTATGGGTAGGAGAGTCATAAACGACAACACGTGTTCTCTTTGAGCAAGCTCTCTCTCGGATCTCAACCAAGATGTCAGACTCTGTAGATGATTTACTGAAAATTTTTTATTTAAATATGACCCAAATTATGGATGACATTGCTCCATTCAAAATCAAAAGAGTCAATGACAAGCAGAAAGCACCATGGAAGCAATACCCAGCTGTTAAATTGCTAAAGAGAGAATGTAGAAAGACTGAAAGAAAATGGCATAAATCTAAACTTCACATCCATTATCAAATTCATAAAGAGATGCTTTGTAAATATAATTATGAAATTCGTAAAGCAAGACAATCTTTCTTCTCCAACATCATCAACAGGAATATGAACAATGCCCGTGTGCTATTTTCAACAGTAGAGAAGCTAACTAATCCCCCACCACAATTAGTACCTGAACTTCTCTCAGTTAATAAAATGCAATGAGTTTGCATCCTTCTTCAAAGGTAAAATTGATAAAATATGGCAGAATATTGCTCATAATATATCTCAGTTGCAAATAATTGAAAAGCTGCAATCACCAGTGACACAGACAGACAACTTTAACACAATGTCAGAATTTTGTTTAACTGATTACGAGACTCTTGAAAAAAATTTACAAAATCTCAGTTCCTCAACATCTGAATTGGACATTCTGCCCACCAACTTTTTTAAGTCTGTTCTTCACCTTATAATTACAGATGTGCTTCAGATCATAAATACATCCCTAGAGACTGGCATTGTTCCTGTGTCCCTGAAAAAAGCCATTGTAAAGCCCCTACTTAAAAAGAATAATCTGGATGCTTCAGTATTAAACAACTACAGGCCAATATCAAATCTACCATTCATCGGGAAAATCCTTGAAAAAATTGTCTTCAATCAATTAACTGCCTTCTTGATATCAAACAGCTGTTTTGATAACTTTCAGTCAGGATTTCGTGCCAATCATAGCACTGAAACAGCGCTGATTAAAGTTATAAATGACATACGTCTTAATACTGATGCAGGCAAAACATCGGTCCTGGTGTTACTGGACCTCAGTGCAGCTTTTGATACTGTTGATCACAACATACTGCTATATCGACTTGAACACTGGGTTGGGTTGACTGGTAAAGTTATCGATTGGTTAAAATCATACTTAAAAGATAGAAGCTTCTTTGTTACCATGGGAAATTGTACCTCAACATCAATGTCCTTGACCTGTGGTGTCCCCCAGGGGTCAATTCTTGGACCATTACTATTCAACCTTTATATGCTCCCACTTGGACAAATTATCAAGAACAACTCAATTTTGTATCACTGCTATGCAGATGACACCCAAATTTATTTTGCTCTATCACCTAATGATTATGCCCCCCTTGAATGTCTCTACCAGTGTATCAACCAAATCAACAACTGGATGTCACAACATTTTCTTCAGCTGAACACAGATAAAACAGAAGTAATTCTATTTGGGAAAAAAAGATGAAAGACTCAGGATTACCACTATTCTTGACACAAAGGGGATTAAAACAAAAGATATGGTTAAAAATCTTGGTGTTTTCATTGACAGCGAGCTAAATTTTGACAGTCACATGAAAGCAATCACTAAAACGGCATTTTATCACCTAAAAAACATTTCCAAACTAAGAGGACTTGTGTCAAAAAATGATCTGGAAAAACTTATACATGCCTTCATCTCTAGTAGGGTTGATTACTGCAATGGCCTTTTCACAGGCCTCCCAATAAAGACCATCAAACGACTTCAGGTGATTCAAAATGCAGCGGCTAGGGTTCTCACACGAACAAAAAGAACAGAGCACATTACTCCAATTCTAAGGTCCCTTCACTGGCTTCCAGTAAGCTATAGAATTGACTTTAAAGTATTGCTGCTGGTGTACAAATCTCTAAATGGTACAGGGCCCAATTACCTCTCTGATATGTTGCAGCGGCCTAACCCAATCAGATCTACCAGATCGCAGCAGCAAAATTTACTGGTAAAACCTGTTGTTAAAACAAAGTGTGGTGAAGCAGCTTTTAGCTACTATGCAGTACAGCTATGGAACAAACTCCCAGAGGACATTAAAAATGCTCCTGCTGTTGGCAGCTTCAAATCTAGACTAAAGACCAAGCTGTTTTCAGATGCTTTCTGCTAACTGATTAATATTGTCATCTTTTCATGTTTTAAACTTTCTTAACTTTTACAGTCTCTGCATGTTTTAAACTTTACTTAACTTTTATTCTATTTTATTCTGCTGTTTTTTTAACTGAATTTTTACTTCATTTTATTATTTTATTTCTACTATTGTTTAATTCTTATTATTTTTCTTCCCCATTTATTTTATGTAATTTTATTTTCTATTGTTTACTGTTTTGCTTTTACTTCTGTAAAGCACATTGAACTGCCATTGTGTATGAAATGTGCTATATAAAGAAACTTGCCTTGCCTTGCCTTCTTCCTCTGTCAAAACTCTCTTTCTCTTCCCAGTTTTGACTTCATTTTTCTCTCCTTGGTTAACATGTTCTGACATCTTTTTAAAGTTTATATTAAAGTTTGTAAAAATGATTATTATTTTGTTGCGCTGTTTGAGTTGTTCTCAGTGGAAAAACCTGATAAATATGAAATTATCTGTAGACAAAAATAAGTTATGTAGGCACGTTCGCACTTCTAGTTCCTGCCAAAATCAAACAGCCAATCAGAATCGTGAGGGGTATGGATGGATGGACGTTCACGGCTGGGATCCCTGTGTGTCCATGAAAAATCAACTCGATGGGTTACCATATTTTCTTAAGTATGGAGCTCCGCTACAAAGGGTAAAGCTTGTGGCCTACCACCACATTGCCCTTACGATTGCGCCATTGATCTCCTCCTAGGCATGTCACCTCCACGCAGCTGCATCTACCTGAAGGAACAGGCTGCAATGGAGGAGTACATTCAGGAAGTGCTCAAACAGGGTTATATTCGTCCCTCCAAGTCACCTGCTTCCGCAGGATTCTTCTTTGTGGAGAAGAAGGGGGGAGGCCTTCAACCTTGTATAGACTTCAGAGGACTAAACCAAATATCTGGAAAGTACCCATATCCACTTCCACTGGTTCCAGAGCTGGCCCGTGGCATAGGCAATATAGGCAAATGCTAAGGGCGCTGCGTCCATCCAGGGGCGCAGAAACGGGGGGAGAAAAATTATGACTTCCACTATTCTGAAAATGAGTCAGCATTATAATGTCTTAGCCTAATTTAATTGTACAGCAAAGCATGTAGTCAGGGTGCGATTTGTCAAAAAAAGCGGGGTGGGGTGGGGTGGTGGTTGTTAATCATGAAACAATAAGCGCTCAACAGTGGTTTGCCCTGTCTATAGTGTGTCTTTGGGCGCACAAGTGCGCATCCACGGCTATTCTCTGCTTTGGCCATGTAATAGCCTAAGTGCAAAGTGTGCCCAGGGGCGCCAAGGGTGACCAAAACCCCACCAAAAAGGAGGGATGGCGTTATTGAATGGAGATGTTACCAAGTGCATCAGTGGTGTACAGTGTTTTCAACCACTGTCTGCCGAACTCTAGTACTGCGGAACACTAGTGTGCTGTGAGAGATCACCAAGTGTACCGTGGAAAATTATAGAATGACTGTATATTGTAAATATTGGCAACAGCGTTTTAGTTTCAGTCAACATTTTCTATTGGTGATGTGCCTTGAGATTTTTTCATTGAAAAAAGTGCGCCCTGGCTCAAAAAGGTTGAAAAACAAGTGTAGCCTACGCAGTAGTGGTCGGTGATTTCCTTATGCCTACTAAAAATGCACAATGATAGGTTATAAGGGGGTCGGGGGGAGCAGTGTTCATCGGGGAATGAGAATGGCTATCCACTGCAAAAAGTAGCCCAGACTACAAGTGCTTAAATGAAGAAATCCAAACTCTCGGGTGCGCAAGGGCGCAAACGAAGGCTACAGGAAGAAACAAATAGAGCGAAGTTGTAAGTCTGATCTAATCTCTCATATCAACCATTATAGTGGCAAATTAATATTTTAGACGCCTGAATCAATGTCTGCCTAGCTAACTAGATGCAAACAGCAATAGACTTCAATAACAAAGTACCCATAATAGCACTTTTGTTTGAAAATACAGCCCATTGATGTCCTAACAGGGTGCTTAAGTTTGCACAATTTAGAAATGTAGAATTTTTTATTCATTTAATTTGTTAATTCTTCAGAGATTACTTAACTTTTAATAGCAAAAAAGAAACTAAAAATAATTTCTTGTTTGTTGTCCATGCACTATACTTTGAACAGGGTGCGGAAGAGTTTTTGCCCATTATATGGAGATATGTATTGAATTTGTGTGGTCATTTTACTTTGTGACACTTTATGTTAATAATGATAACAATAATAACAATAATGAAAAAGATAAAAATGACTTCTTGTTTATTGTCCATGCACCATACATTGTTTAATAGTAATAGAATAGAGTGATTAGATTAAAGTGTTATTTAGATGTTATAAGAGGGGTTTTTTTTCTTGGGGGGGGAGGCGCCAAAACTCAATCTCGCCTAGGGCAGCCAAAGACCTAGAGCTGGCCCTGACTGGTTCCCTTTGCTTTAGAACTACGTCCTGCTTAAATCTTCTCTAAGCTTGACCTACACAGTGCATACAACCTCATCAGAATCTGAGAGGGTGATGAATGGAAGATGGCTTTTAGCACCACCGCCGGCCATTTTGAGTACCAGGTCATGCCATATGGCCTTTCTTCAGTGCCAAGCATTTTCCAATGTCTCTGTAATGAATCCTGATGTGGGTGGAGCACAGAAGCACGGCAGGTGGGAGTTGGTGTTCACACAGACTCTTTATTTCACTTATTTTTTTTAGCTTTTCACCTTTTCTCACTCACACAGTCACACATGCCACACACACATGTTCTGGTCAGGAGAGACTCTCCTCTGCTCTCCCCCTCCTTTTATGCTCCATCCCTGCAACAAACAAACAAACACACACACACACACACACACACACACACACACACACACACACACACACACACACACACATTAATTGACACCAGGTGTAATGACTTATCCACTTACCTTCCCCAACCCCACCCTCTATTCACAAACTACTGCCAGGCCACACCCCCGCTGCCACATACCCCCACCACCCAACTCAGGCCAGGGAGCCGTCCGGCCCGAAGCAGACTCCCCCCCCTCAGCCCCCCCCACCTCCACCCCTACGGGACAGGAAGTCCACCACCACCATCTGCGCCCCTGGCCTGTGGACCACCTCGAACTTCAATGGCTGGAGGGCAAGATACCAATGGGTGATCCATGCATTGGCATCCTTCATGCGGTGGAGCTACTGGAGGGGTGCATGGTCCAAACAGAGGGTGAAAGGGCACCCCAGCAGGTAGTATCGGAGGGCGAGGACTGCCCACTTAATGGCAAGGCACTCTTTTTCAATGGTGCTGTACTTGCTTTCATGCATCGAGAGTTTACAGCTGATGTACAGCACGGGGCGCTCCCCGCCCTCCACCTTCTGGGACAAAACGGCCCCCAGCCCTCTGTCCAATGCATCAGTCTGCAAAATAAAGGGGAGAGAGAAGTCAGGGGAGTGCAAAAGTGCCCCCCCACACAGTGCAGCTTTTATCTTGGAGAATAACTGTTGGCACTGCTCCGTCCACTGGACCAGATCTGGAGGCCCCTTTATAGTGAGATTGGTTAACAGGCTGGTGACATCTGAATAATTAGGTATAAACCTATGATAATAGCCAGCCCCAGGAACTGTCTCACCCCCTTTTTGATCTTGGGCCTCGGGCAGGCTGCAATTGCTGCAATCTTGTTCATTTGGGGACGCACCTCCCCATGACCCAAGTGGAACCCCAGATACCGTACTTCCACCCACCCAATTGCACACTTTTTCAGGTTAGCTGTGAGGCCCACATGCCTCAGCGACTTTAGAACAGCCCTCAGATGTTCCAGGTGCTGTGGCCAATCATGGCTGTAGATAATGATATCATTGAGGTAGACGGCAGCATAGGCAGTGTGAGGGTGGAGGATCCTATCCATGAGTCACTGGAACGTAGCGGGAGCCCCAAACAACCCAAAAAGAAGCGTGACAAATTGGTGTAATCCAAACGGTGTGGAAAAGGCCATTTTTTTCAGGATAGAGGAGTCAAGAGGATCTGCCAATATCCCTTCATTAAATCCAATGTTGAATAAAAGCGAGCAGAGCCTAACCGATCAAGCAACTCATCAATGTGAGGCATTGGGTATGCGTCAAATTTAGACACCGCATTGACTTTTCTATATATTCCACACAGAACTGAACCGACCTGTCAGTCTTGGGAACCAGGATCACTGGGCTGCTCCAGTCACTGTGGGACTCCTTGATTATGCCCATCTCGAGCATGGCTTTGGGTACGTTCTGAACCACATTTTTTTGTGTTCGGGCAGGCAGTAAGGGCGGCTACACACCACCACCCCTGGGGGCGTCTCAATGTGGTGTTCTATGAGGTGGGTGCAGCCGGGTAGGGGCGAGAACATGTCGGAAAATTCCTCCTGCAACTTGGCTACCTCCGTGAGTTGGGTCAGTCTCCACAAGGGACCGGAGTGGTTCGAGATGTTACTTTGGTAACCTCCAGCCCCAGCTCCACCTTCTCCGGGACTACTGATGCCAACACCACAGGGACCCCCGCCTTGCAACGTTTTAATACGTTGAGGTGGTAAATTTGCAACGCCCCACCCCATCCGTTCACCTCACCTCACCTCATAGTCGACATCCCCGACTTGCCGTGTGACTTCGAAGGGCCCTTCCTTGCCACTTGGCGATTCATTTGGAGCTGGACGTGGGCAATAATATGAGCACTTTGTCTCCCGGTGTGAACTCTCTAAGGAACTTGCACCTGTCATACAGTAGAATTTGACGTTCTTGTGCCTGCTGTAAATTCTCTTGGGTTAAGTGTGTGAGTGTGTGGAGTTTTGCGCGCAGGTCGATAATGTATTGAGTTTCATTCTTGCCTGGCAAAGGTCCCTCCTCCCAGTTTTCCTGTAGCATGTCCAAGAAGCCACGTGGCTTATGCCCATATAATAATTCAAATGGTGAGAAACCTGTGGAGGCTTGCGGGACCTCTTGTACTGCAAATAACAGTGGCTTGAGCCATTTATTCCAATTACGTGCATCGTCACTTACAAATTTCCGAATTACGTTTTTGAGTGTTTGATTAAAATGCTCCACTAAGCCATCCGTTTGGGGGTGATAGACACTGGTGCAGATAGACTTAATTCCCAATAACCCATACAGTTCACGCAGTGTGCATGACATAAATGTAGTGCCTTGGTCTGTCAAGATTTCTTTTGGAATCCTGACCTGGGAGATAATACAGAAGAGTGCTTCCGCAATACTGCATGCAGAAATATTGTGGAGAGGCACTGCTTCTGGATATGGTGTTGCATAGTCCACCAGAACTGAAATAAAGCGATATCCCTGTGCTGACCAATCTAATGGCCTGACGAAATCCATACCAATCCTCTCAAATGGGGTCTCAATTAAAGGGAGATGGCGCAAAGGCACTTTTGGAGTGGCCACGGGATTTACTAATTGGCATTCGCAGCATGCCGCACACTGCCGACGGACATCCCTGCGAATCCCTGGTCAATAGAACCAGGCCATTATACAGGCTAGTGTTTTATCTTGCCCTAAGTGTCCAGCCATGGGATTAAAGTGAGCCGCATGGAATACGAGTTCCCTACGGCTCTTTGGGATCAGCAATTGAGTTATCTGCTCTCCAGTTTGAGTGTCCTGTATCACTTGGTACAACCTATCCTTAATAATAGCAAAATAAGGGAAGGCCGGTGTCGCGCTCGGCTGGAGAGTTTGACTATCGATTACTCTCACTTGGTCAAACGCATGCCGCAGAGTCTCATCTTGCGATTGCTCTAACAGGAAATCCCCAAGGTAATCCCCGAGAGAGGGAGGAGGGGCAGGGTGCTCCTCACTTCTAGTATCACCCTGATGCAGTGCTGATGTAGACAGCTCTGTGACAGTTTTCCCAGTCAATGCCACACCAGGATCTTCCCATGACATATTTATGCAGAACCCACCTCGCATTATGTGCTCCATCAGTTCTTTAAACCCTAGCCAATCAGTTCCCAAAATTAACAAGTGGGTGAGACCGCCACCTTAATTCTATGTGTTTGGCCCCGGAATAGAATATGGATGGACACTAGAGGGTAATTGTGAACATCCCCATGCACACGCAACACCTTCACTGCTTGTGCTCTCCCCAGTGCCTCACCTTGCACCAGGCTTTGATGGCTTGAGGTCTGGTTACAACCGGAATCCACCAACGCATGATATGCATCCCCTTGAATACTTACTGGTATGCGATACGTTCCGGCCCAATCGGGGGTGGTCTCTGGCACATAGGGTATCCAGATCACAGCTCCCACCTCCCTTGCGGAGTTCCGACTCTGGAGATGCTCCAACTCCACACTGCGCCAGCACATCGGCCCAGGCTTTCCCTCTGCACTGGTGTTATGGGTGTCACTCACCTGAGGAGGAGACAACACAGACACAGAAGAGGGAGATGGGAGGACACCATGGGTGTGACGAGCCAACTGGGGAGGAGCTGGCTGCCGCCTCCGTGGTGGGGGAATAGGGTGGGGAGGGGAAAGAGAGACAGAGGGGGAAAAGGGAGAGAGATAGGAGAAGCAAGGAGAGACGCCTCATCTGCCTGCCATCGGCGACGCCTCCAGATGGTCCTCTGCTAGTCAATGGCTCATTCTAGCGATGCCAGGTGATGACACTGGGCCCATTCCACCGTTCCTTCCAGAAGTCAAGAGATGAACTGTTCCAGTGCCACCAGGTTGATGATCTTGTCAGCATCACAATCTTCTGCCCTCAGCCACTGCCGGCAGGCGTACCAGAGCTGCTGGCCAAATGCAAACGGCCGGCCAACCTCCTCCAATGCCAGTGTCCAGAAGTGCTGGCGATGTTGTTCCGGGGAGTGGCTGACCCGCTGCAGGATGGCTTTCTTCATGTCAGCATACACCAGTCGGCTGTCAGCAGGGAGCTGCTGCTCTGCTAACTGCGCCTCACCAGTCAGGAGTGGGAGGAGGCGCGCCACATGCTGCTTAAGTGGCCACCCACATCTCGGCTGCTTGCTCGAAGAGGGTGAGGAACACTTTCAGATCATCCTGCAGGCCCATCTTCATGAGGGTGCTGGGTGCAGTGATGGTCGATGCCCCTGCTGACGTGAGCAGATGCCGGAACGCCTGGTGATCTTCCTGCTGGGCCAGCATCAAGGCTTCAAAGCATTGTTCTTGTTCCTTTCGGAGGGCGATCAACACTTGATGCTGGTTCTACTGGGCTATAGAGAGGGCAAGGATGAGCTCTTCAAATGGGGAGGACTCCATGGGGTGGTTCCCTTCTGTGCTCCCGGGTTTTGGCACCACTGTAATGAATCCTGATGTGGGTGGAGCACAGAAGCATGGCAGGCAGGAGTTGGTGTTCACACAGACTCTTTATTTCACTTATTTTCTTTAGCTTTTCAGCTTTTCTTACTCACATATGCCACACACACATTCTGGTTGGGAGAGCCTCTTCTCTGCTCTCCCCTCCTTTTATGCTCCATCCCTGCAACAAATACACACACACACACACACACACACACAGTGGGTACGGAAAGTATTCAGACCCCTTTAAATTTTTCACTCTTTGTTTCATTGCAGCCATTTGCTAAAATCAAAAAAGTTCATTTTACTTCTGGTGGAGCGAGCACCTACTGTAAGATGGCCGCGGAGGGGAATCCGCTGTGAAACCGCTTACCTACTCCCTCCTTTAATAATGACTGACATATCCTAAATATGGAAAATAAGTGTGTGGAGGATTGTAACTTCATATTAATATGCAATCAGTCCAAAAAAACCTTACACAGTACGGCTTGAGAAGTGTAACTCGACAGACCCAGGAGGGTACACAGCATATGGCAGCTACCCTGGACCCACCACAGATGGATATCGCAGCTGAGCTAACGAGCATTAAAACGCTGCTACAAGGCATCTCATCCAGTATGAGCGAATTAAAAACAGGGATGGATGCAGTTCAAACAGCTGTGGAGAAACTGGGAATTCGAGTGACTGAAGCTGAGACTCGTATTTCGGCCCTTGAAGATCAAGGGCAAAGCCTGAGTGTCGCGGTGAACACAGCTACCAAAACAATCGCCCAACTTCAGGAGAAAGTAACATACTTAGAAGACGCCGGCCGCCGTAATAATGTCTGTATAGTTGGAGTAGTGGAGGGCGCCGAAGGAGGAGACGTGCAAAAGTTTGTGCAGATATTTTTGGAAGAAACATTGGATATCGAAATGGGCCTGGACTTTGAGATTGAGCGCGCCCACAGAACAGGTCAGCGGGGCAACAGAGACCGGCATATCCTGGTGCGTTTCCTGAGGTTTGGAGGCAGAGAAGCAGTGCTAAGGGCGGCCCGGGAGAAGGAACGGGTGGAATGGAGAGGCAAGCGGGTATCCTTTTTCCAGGATCTTTCACAGGATATTATTCAAAGGCGCAAAAAGTTTGATGGAGTAAAGAGGCAGCTGCAGGAGAAGGGGCTTCAGTACACTATGTTATACCCAGCCGTGCTGAGAGTTGTGGTGGATAATATCCGGCATACCTTCACTTCTCCGGAGGAGGTGAGAAGCTTCATTTCTAAGCGAGCCTCATTAAGATCCCAACGCGACATGGAGGATATTGTTGATGTTGGGTGAGCCGTTTCTAGGCTCCGTTTAGAGGACACGAATTCCTGTTCTTTATAAGATTTAGATGGTGGACTTATTTCATTTGGTTGCTTGTATAAAATACACAGTTAGGTTCTGTATATGATAATAGGTGTGTGTATTTGATAGGGATGGAGGAGGAGGGGAGGTGTTCTGTGGGTCAGGACTTTGAGTTCCACGGACGTATTAGTCTGTTGTTTTGGTTTAAGGGATTATGGAGAACCACTCTGTTTTCTTGAGGTTCTCACATGTGTGTCTCAGTTTCTATGTGTGGGTTTTGTTGTTGTTGTTGTTGTTGTTGTTGTTTTTCCATATGTGCACGTTTCTTAGACAGGGAGACATTAAATTCAAGTCGTTTCTCACATTATCACTCTCATTGATATGTATCTCAGAGCTTGATGAGATGGTCGAGGGTAAAATAGTAGAAGTGTTATGTTAATATGGCAGACATGCTTAAGTTACTATCGTGGAATATTAAAGGGGTGAATCTTGCTATTAAGAGGAAGAAACTTCTATATCTAAAACAAAAGAAGGTAGACATCTGCTTTTTGCAGGAGACTCATTTAAATAATGAAGAGTCAACTAAGTTACAAAGGGATTGGGTGGGTAAAATATTTTATAGTGCCTACTCATCTTGCCAGCGAGGTGTATGTATATTGTTTCGTAAAAATCTAAATATTGGGGGCGTCATGGATAAGGCGCCATACCATAAATCTGGGGACCCGGGTTTGATTCCTCCCCCACTCATTTCCTGTCTCTACACTGTCCTATCCAATAAAGGTGCAAAAAGCCCCCCCAAAAAATCTAAATATTACTATCCACAAGCAACTCTCGGACAGGGAAGGCAGGTGGGTGGCTGTCAGTGTAGATCTGTTTGGCAGTAGGTGCTCTCTTATTAATATCTATGCGCCAAATATAGATTCTCCATTTTTTTTTTTGCTGACATATGCAATGTTGTGAAACAAATGGGGAATACTTACGTTATTATTGGGGGGGATTTCAATCAGGTTAGAGACCCGACTCTAGATAAGTCAAAAGTTGCTAATACAAGATTAGTATATAAATCTCAAATAGCTATTGATGTTTTAGAAGAGGAGATGGGTCTAGTCGATATTTGGAGGATTTTACACCCTCAGGATAGGGAGTACACTTTCTACTCTAACCCACATGCTTCATATTCATGTATAGACTATTTTCTAATATCTAAACAATTAGTGAGTGCAACTGTTTCTGCTTCAATTGGTAATATTGTACTGTCAGATCATGCCCCAGTTGAAGTGATGTTAGGTTCAGGGTCCTTATCTGAAACCCCTAGAAGCCATTGGAGATTCAACACCTCGCTGCTCCGAAATGAAAAATCCTGTAACTTTATTAGAAAGGAAATTATTGAGTATTGGGAATTTAATGAAGGGTCAACTTCTAACCCAGGTCTAGAATGGGATGCATTTAAAGCCTGCTTGAGGGGTCGCTTAATACAACACTGTTCCTCTCATCTCATCTCATTATCTCTAGCCGCTTTATCCTTCTACAGGGTCGCAGGCAAGCTGGAGCCTATCCCAGCTGACTACGGGCGAAAGGCGGGGTACACCCTGGACAAGTCGCCAGGTCATCACAGGGCTGACACATAGACACAGACAACCATTCACACCTACGGTCAATTTAGAGTCACCAGTTAACCTAACCTGCATGTCTTTGGACTGTGGGGGAAACCGGAGCACCCGGAGGAAACCCACGCGGACACGGGGAGAACATGCAAACTCCACACAGAAAAGCCCTCGCCGGCCCCGGGGCTCGAACCCAGGACCTTCTTGCTGTGAGGCGACAGCGCTAACCACTACACCACCGTGCCGCCCACAACACTGTTCCTATCTGAAAAAACAATCTGCTATACAGTTACTTGAATTGGAGAAAGGAATTAAAGATCTTGAAAAAATATATGCGTCCCAGTTAGATCCAGCAGTGTTTACACAATTAAATAAAATGAAACTGGAACTAAACTCTATCCTACAGAAGAAGGCAGAGTATGCATTGTTTCAGTGTAGACAGAGGTACTACGAACAAGGGGAAGCGGCTGGGAGATTTCTGGCTCAGAGAGTAAAACAGCAGTACAGTCGCACTTTAATAACTTCTGTGGAGAATGAAAAGGGGACCTTAGTAACTGACAGCAGGGAGATTAATGAAACATTTAGGGTATTTTACCAAAAATTGTATTCGTCACAGGGCACAGTAGATCAGGAGGATATAGATAAGTTTTTATCACAGGTGCATCTGCCGACATTGTCCAAGGAAAAACAAAAAGAAATAGGGGGAGATATCACATTAGAAGAGGTTCAGCAAGCTATAAGGAAAATGAGCTCTGGGAAGTCCCCTGGGGAGGATGGGCTGCCGACAGATTTTTATAAAGAATTTGTGGACCTGATAGCACCAAGGTTAGTGATAGTATTCAGGGATGCAATTGAAAGGGGCAAGATGCCAGAAAGCATGCAATTGGCTGTAATTACCCTGATACATAAAAAAGGTAAAAATACGCAGCAATGTGGAAGCTGCTGCCCAGTGTCTCTAATAAATGTAGATGCTAAAATATTGGCTAAGATACTAGCTATGAGACTGGAGGCACATATGCCTAGTTTTATACATCCAGACCAAGTTGGTTTTATTCAAGGAAGGTCCTCAGCGGATAATGTTCGTAGGTTACTTCATTTAATTTGGCAAGTAAGGAATAGCCTTGATCCTGTGGTTACTTTCTCTCTCGACGCTGAGAAAGCGTTTGATAGAGTGGAGTGGAGGTACTTGTTCAGGACGCTATTTAGGTTCGGATTAGGCTCCTCATTTATAAAATGGGTTGGACTTCTATATGGTAACCCTAAGGCCTCAGGGTTAACAAATGGAAGGGTATCCCCATATTTCCCTCTGCACCGGGGTACAAGACAGGGCTGCCCCTTGAGCCCCTTAATTTTTGCATTGGCATTAGAACCCTTAGCAGCTGCCAATAGGAATGACACAAATATCAAGGGTATCCAAGCAGGAAAGATGGAACACAAATTATTTTTGTATGTGGATGATATTTTGTTACTGACCTTAAATCCAGAAACAGCTGTCCCTCAAATTTTGTCTTTGATTGATACTTTCTCCCATATCTCAGGTTACAAAATAAATTGGGGAAAATCAGAGGCAATGCCTCTGTCTAGGTTATGCCCACCTAGCATTAGACAGAACTGGCAGTTTAAATGGCTTCCTTCGGGTTTAGTGTATCTAGGGATAAAGCTTACACCACACTGTAAACAATTTTTCTGTAAAATAACAGTAAAGAGCTGGCAGCAGAGACGCCAGCAGTTTACCGTTATTTTAACAGTATTTATATGTAAAATGATTTCATGGTAGAAGGCCGTAAACCAGAAAAACAGTATGTTTCCGTATTTATATAGATTACGGTAAAGAGCTGTCAGCAGAGGTGCCAGTAATATATCATAATTTCACAATGACAGAGTAATAGCCTGTAAACCAGAAATACAGTATACTGTATTTCTGGTTTACAGGCTATTACTCTAATGTTACTCTATTTCTGTATATTTCTGTATGACACTGTTAAATGACTTCTGTCTAATACAATAAAAAGAATAAATGCAGCGTATTTCTGTGACTATTTGAAATTATGTTTAAGTTGTTTCTACAGACAAGCACAGTAGATAATACAATAACTACATTTAGCAGTTACCTAAAATGTCGGTCTTCATTGCAATCAGTACTGGGCAATGTTTTCTGGGCTAAGATATGCATTATTGTGTATATCGTGCCAAATAATCAATACAAACTTGGAGAGAATCACGATCAAATACATTTATTTTAAAGAGCAATATATTTTTCCAGTAAACAAGAGTATTGCTACTTTCAAAAATGACAAATAAAGAAGGAAGACACTGATTTCTGGCAAACAGAACAGTAGAATAGTGTCTTTAGACTACTGTATGACAAAAAGATTAAATTCTGTCTTTTTTTTAAACATACTGAACATATGCAAAATTTGCAAAATTTGGACAGCAAACTTAAGAACCGTTGCAAATGTGCAATGGCATTTTGAAACTATTATAGTATAGCAGAACACTTCAATAATATGCATCAACAAAAACAGGAAAAGGTTGGCATCTCTGCAACAGGAAGGTTGACTTGGAGTTTCTATGAGGTAGGCTTGTGTTTTTACTTCTTGTGGAACCAGGAGAACATCACTTTGGTAGCTGCTGTTCCTCACTGCAGAATTATTCCAGTGTTACCAATGTCATAGCAACAACAACAATCATAATCACAATAATACATAAACTATAAAATTAGGAATGCACAATACACTCTAAACTAGTGCATATGAAGGTAATACCGGTTCTCTTGTGCATGTGGCAATGCCAGACTGTCAAAAGAAAGTGCAAGATTATAGAGCTCACCAATCTAAATGAAGTTCCATTCAAAGTCAGCAAGATTCTTCAGTAGCATGGCAACGTGTGTATTGACTGTAGCAGACTTCTTCTGGACAATCAAACCTGTTTTCTTGGAGACAACCTTGCCTCTTTTGGCCTTTGTCCCTCTTTCTGGATTAATACCGATGAAGCGCCTGAAGTCAAAATAGTATAATATCAGAGTGGCATTGCAACAACATACTGTTTTGTGTACAGTACATTCAATTAAATGCATTGTTAAATAAATTGTTTTTTATATCTTTCTTCATTGCATAAATAGACTGGACTTGAATAACATATAAAAGTGACATTAAATGGAATTGAAATAAAGCTTTAAGTCCAGCAAACTACCCAGTCTGTGTGTGTGTGTGTGTGTGTGTGTGTGTGTGTGTGTGTTGAAATGTACAGTACTAACCATTGTATGCAAAACAATACAAACACATTAATTTAATTGTATATATCCACAATGATGTCAAGGAAAGACAGGATTTTTACCTCTGAATGAATTCCAGAGTGCAGGCTGCTTCATGTTGATACTGAAGGTTGAATATGTAGTAGATTGCAAACAGAGCAGCAAGTCCTGTTACAAATGTTGGTGTGATGCCCTCAGAGATCACACGGCCCTCTAAGGTGATCATCCACCCTCTAATTGTAACTTGCTCTGTTGCACCTGAAACTTCAAGTCATAGTAAGATGGGAATACATGTTATCTTGTGTAAACATCAAACTCAAAATGAATGGCCAATATGATATATAATGTAGATAAGTAAATTAAATGCATACCAGGCGGTATCAGGCAAGGACTTGCAGGAAGACTGAGAGTGGTCTCAGTGTCAGCTGCAGTGGCAGAAACCTGTAGAGACAAAATATGCTTACCATAATTAGATTTTTAAGAAGAAAAAAATGTGAACTTTTGTTTTTAAAACCTTGCACCTGCTTACCCATGATGCAATTTAAGAGATGTGTGAACATTGAGGTACTTTATCAGCTTACAAGCAGCTACCATTACGTCACAAAATAATTTATTCTACTGTTTTCACATAGGATTCCCCAAAACTAGTACACACATCTGTACACTTAAGATAAAATTAAAACATCTTACATCTGTAAGAAGGATCAGCCCGGTTAAGTCCTCTCCAAAGTGTGCCATGAGCAGCTGAACAACACGAAGTGTCATCTCATTATCGACACCATTGGAGAGGATATCCTTGACATCTTTGTTAGTAGATTTCTCCCTGAAGTATTCTATGATGGCTCTTCCACATTCCTCCATACCGAGTTCCAGGCTACGAAGCACATTGATGTCTGTGAGCAATTCAAAATGTGCGTATATATATACCTTGGCAGGAAAAGAAAAGGCCATTTGCTTTTCACATCTTCAATGTCAGGTGGTGGAAGTATATTTATATGACGGCGTTGTAGAGAGAAAGTGAGCTCCATTAGATGTTTCACTTTGGCTCTTTCTGCTCCACCTGCACCATCCTGTCTGTAAATCCCATCCAGTTTCTGGCGTTGCTGCTCTAAAGTCTCATCAGTTTCTTCTGGGGGTAGCTCTGGCTGAAATCTTGTGCACCCATACGTGTCAGTTGGACCTCTCTTGCCTGTAGAGGATCGGTGACGTGAGAAGCTTCTGTCACAGTTTATATTCTCAATGCGGTTTTTCACTTGGATCAAGAGGGATGTATAACCTCCGCTCAAAAGTGACCCACTTGGTGTAAGATCAGCAAAGGTCTTTGGGTACTGCCGGATGATATTTCGAACCACTATTAAGCACTGTGCATGAGTGGGGTTTGCTTCATATTTTGTCATTGCATCTGCAAGAACTCTAACCATCTGGCGTCGCTCCAGTGTTGTTGGTCTCGTGCCATTTGCAATGGCAGTACGAATTGCTGCTGGCATTTGTTCCCAAGGGACCTGAAATGTCTCTGGCCATGTTTTCATTATAGAGGTGGAAGGTCTGTTGCTTGAACATGGTGGAATGGTGGTAGAATTAGGCAATGAGCTAGAAATAGGCAGAGTGCATGGTGATGGTGACCCAGTCAGCGAGCAATCACTACTCAGTGATGATGAAGTTGGAATGATTTCAAAATCCAAAGCAACTGTCTCGCTTTCTAAAACACAAACAAACAAACAAACAAACAAACAAACAAACAAACAAAAAAAAGAATCACAGCATACATTAGCCAAAAGTCTATATAACTGTATATAGTATATACTGCATATATGACTATATAACTTATATCAGGTGCACTTGAAAAGTTTAAAGATGCATTATGTAGTTTCAGAAAAAAAGAACTTAATAAACTGAATAACTGAATAAACAAAAGAATACAATAAGATAATGATAAATTGACCATATATTACCTAACTTGAATGCATCCAAGAGTTTTCGGCGCTAGATAACAGGTAACAGATCAGCAATGTCTTCCTGTTGTACATATTTTAAGTATTCTTTTGACTCCAAGCCAGAGCTCTGAAGTTTCGATATTATTTGCAACTGGGTTTCCTCTGACAGATTTGGCAAAGTCTTGCAGATGATCTCTTTGATTTCTTCACTCACGTTCGCCATCATTCAGAACTAGAAGGAAAGAATGGTGAGGAATTATCAGTGGTGTGCCATGGACAGTGTACTCAGGCAAGGGATAGTAATCTAGCAGATTATCCTGATTAATAAAACAGTAATTTCTCTGCATCAGTGTGAGGCTGTAAACACCCATATCAGGAATACACAGTGCTTTATACTTTTCAGCAATAAAATATACTGCTGAATCCTGAACGAGAATCAATTTGATTTTTCCAGTAACAAGCCCCTCATCGTCATCAATCACAATGTGCATGTTCTTTCTATATTTTGTCCCCTTCACAGTCACTTCATTGGTTATCAGAGTGTTTGTGGGCTCAAAATTGTGATGCGCAACAGCCTCTCTGATTGCATCATTGTAGTCATCTGAGAAAAACTGTGTGCCCTTCTCCACTGAAACATCTGGAGGGAAGAAGATACCAGCACTCAGAAAGGCCTGCAGAAGCTGATGTCTCTTTGCAAGAGTAGAACATGGATTCTTAAAGTTGCGCAATTTCCTTAAACACTGCTTAAAATATGTGTGTTTGCTCTCAAATCTTAAAGTCCATAGGCGAATCAGTGGCCCAAACTGGATAATGAGCTCAGGATAATGACCAACATAATGATGTTTGGGCTTCAGTGGGTTGTCAGGAAAGGTCTGCACTCGGCAATGCAAATATTCATCAATCAGAACTCTTAGGTAGGCTATCTGGCCATATGAAATTGCAGGTGCACAACTGAGGTCCACAACTTCTCTAAGTTGCAAAACCAACTGCCATACTTTGTTGTCACCTGGATTCTTTACTTTGTCTCCGATTAAAACAGGCAACATTCTCAGCAAACACCAATTCTGCACTGCATGTCCCCCAAGTTTTCCACCCTCCGGGTTAACCTCACATGGTTTGTTATTAGCATCCCTACCTAGATACTTGAACTGATTTATTCATCTATTCAACTCAAGATAGCTAAACATTTTATCCACCTTAACAAGATGGAAAATGTACAATGCCAGATCAGAGGATACAATACCTTCAAAAAGATCGTGGCCAATGCATGGAGGCAACCCTGGCTGACATACATGGAAGTATTTGAGCGTGTTAAACAAAGAGTCAAATTTAACACCTCCGCTACATGTAGACTGTCCTTCACTGCTCTGAACATGACCACTGTATGACTCTACTGTGCGTTTTGTGCCCTGGATAAGAGGATCTGCATGGAGTGCTTCTCTGCTGATATCACAATATCTGCAGAAGTGAGAACTCCTGCTGAAGTTCTCCACAAAGCCTCCTATGTTATGTGACCCCAAGTTGTCACCTGCAATGGCACACACAGTTCCCTTGTAGACCTTTCCATCAGACAGGGTAACACCATTGACTTCAAGATCTTTAAGGTCATTGACGAGGGTGCCATAACCAAGTCTTGACCAAAATACTTAAAATCATGTTCTTTACAGAGAAGAACAAGTTGCATTTGATCAGTGCTGGATCTGTTGTGTGGCATTAAATCTGCAAGAGTTAGATATATTGCAAGTATCTTGTGCTTTTTCTTTCCAGATCCTAGTGGGTTTACCACTTCAAATGTATCCTGATACAGGATCAAGCCCAGTGATGAGCTCTCTGTCTGGAAGAACACATTCTCAGCCATATTTTTGCCATCCCACACATCCTTAAGAACATCCTTAGAACCAATACTGGAGTGCACTTGCTTATATTGTTCCTGCACTGATTCACAATGTAAGGGAGAATCAATTGTCTGTTTAATAGGAACATACTGGGCAAAACACTCTTTACCTGCCTCATTCTGACCTAGACAGATCTGAACTGGTTCAACGTAGTTGAAGCTGTTCTTGAAGACTGTTTTTCTTTTCTGATCAGTTTTCAGTGGCTGAGTGTTGCAGGTCCTAAAGAGATCCTCAGTTTTCATGACTTGAATCACATTGTTTGTGTCAGCTTCAGAAATTCCAAGTGTAATCAATTTCTCTTTTAGTTTGAAAAGCAAATGAGACTGGCTTATATCATGTATTTCCTGAAAATCTTCAATAATTGTCTGGATCACAGAGGATGGAAGCAAAAACTTTGCTTGCAATTTCAAGTAAAAAAGGGCAACATTTTTAAAGAACTGTGATTCATTAGCAATTTCTGGGAAAATCTCTAGTTCATCACCTGTATCACTGGGATTATCAATCTGCATATCATAGTTATCTTGTTCCCTGTCATGGGAAACACCAGGATTCACAACAGACTCAGACAAATTTTCCTCAGCACCATTTTTATGTTTCCGACTCATGTGTGAGGTGAATGTTGACAAAACTGTAAAGCTCTTGCAACAGTGTCTATAAGGACAAGCAACTGTTTTCCCCTCTCTAATGTGTGTTTTCAAATGAGAGTAAAATGTTGTCAAAGTTTCACACCTTGCACTGCAGAAATCAACATGACATGATAGTTCAACACCATGCAAAGTTGGCCTAACTACACGTCTGCTGGCCCTGTGTCTGTAAGTGTGACACTTAAACATTGAAAAGTTTCGAAACGTCTGACTGCAATCTGGCAAAACACACTTAAAAGTTAAATTATGTGTATTTTTATGAATTTTCATGTGCCTCACATATGACACTATTGTGGCACAGTTATGACAACAGATCTGACAAGGGAACATTTTGTTACTGCCTGATGGTTACTTCCTCGACATCAACATGCATTAGCCTTGATTATGTGGCTGCTTTTGGCACCATAACAGACTCTAAAACAGTTAGGAGACTTGGCTTTGTGAGCTATGCAATGACAGATTTACGTAAATAAAATGCAGTCACAAAGTCCAAAGCCTTCCTTGCTATAACTGTAAAACAAAATAAAGCTAACAATGTTCCAATATGGATCCTAATCACCAGGCAAGACGTAGACCAAGACGTTGTCCATCTACTGATGGACATCCAAACCTATTGTTTTGGCTATTGAAATCTAAGTCTCACTGATAATACATGTTCCCTAGCAAGACAATAGCAAGACAATATAAGCATCATTGAAAACATAAGATTTAATTACCGTTTAATTGTGTCGAAGAACACTTGATGATGTGTAGCACATGTCATCTAACTTGTGTGTCCTCTTCTGGAAAATCCTCTGTCCAAATGATGGTTCCAGAAGTCCATCCAGGAGTTTATAGCAAATTATTTCTGTATTTTGTAAAAGAAAATTGACCAAAACCAGTAGCCTCAAGATGTTGTCAAACTCCTGACCATGCTCCAAATTCCCCAACACTCTTAATTCCACAACAGTTTCCAAAAAATACTGCAGTGTCCTGTAATTCAAAACAGCATCATACCGTTTTAAGGCCTCTGTCCAAATGTATAAGTTAAAATTCCCACAATGTATTTCTTAATTATGGTACTTAACTGTTTAACATGAAAACAGTATTTTACTTTTGAAAATTGTCTGTAAATTTACAGCAATTGCTTACAGTGCAGGTTTAAAAGACATAATGACTGAGAACATTCTCCCCCTACTTCTGAAAATTGAGAGCACTCTACAAAACTGGGCTAAAATAGGGTTATCTTTGCTGGGAAAAATAAATATTCTTAAGATGATGGTTGTTCCACAACTGAATTATATCATATATTTATTACCCATGAGCTTCCCTCCCCTACTACTTAAAAGATTTAATGCAGCGGTAGTTACCTTTTTGTGGGGAGGTAAAAGACCCTGCTTAAATAGAATTAAAATGTGTGCTGCAAAGGAGGATGGAGGCCTCAACCTGCCAAGAGCGGACTGGTACCACTAAGCCTTCTCTCTTAATCAATTGGCCAAAATAAATATTGCAGAGGACCAAGTTCCGGGTTGGGTCTCGATTGAAAAAGAACTCACTGAACCAATCCCATTATTGGCTTTTATTTCACAAAACAGGGGAGAAATTCCAACTCGGAATCCATTATTGTTGTTTGCAAGAGAAACCTGGCAAGCATCACATCGTCTTGTTGGTCTTAACCCGTTTTTTACTAGAAGGTCGTCTTTATGGCATAACAAACTACTGAAAGTGGGTAAAAAAACTCTTTACTGGAAATCATGGGCTGAAGCAGGGATTACTTTTATTGGAGATGTTTTCGAGGGTGATAATTTTATGGGTTTTGAATAAATGGTAACTAAATATAGAATCCCTAGACGAGACTTTTGGAAATATTTGCAATTAAGAAGCTGTATAATGTCTGCTGTATAAACTCCCCCTATTGCCTCAATCAGAGCTACAAAGACTAGTTCAGGGAGATCAGGGGAAGAGAGGTGAGGCATCTAGATATTATAGTCTTATGAGGCAATCTCACCCACCTAAACTAGAGGGTCTCAAGAGAGCATGGGAGGCAGATTTACAGGGTGAGATAATTCTGGAGAAATGGAAGGAAATAATCGGATCCTGGTATAAGACATCTAGAGAGGTGCAGACCCACTTAATTACGTATAAAATTATACATAGGATGTATTGAACTCCTTGTAAGATGGCAAGATTAAAGCTCTGTGAATCCGAGATTTGCTGGAGATGTGAGAGGAGTAGAGGAACGCTTTTACACATGCTGTATGAATGTGAAATGACACAAAACCTATGGGAAAGAATACTATTATTCATCAACAAAGTACTCAGGACAGATTTATCTCAGAGCCCCGCTTTATGTATTCTAGGCATAATAACAGAGGGAGTAGAGTTATTATCCCAGCAAACTCAGTGGTGTAGGGTGGCCCTTATTATGGGATGTAGGATTGTTCTCAGATACTGGAAGTCAAAAAGTGTTATCCCATTTAATGAATGGATGGGAGAAATGACCAAAATAGCTAGCTATGAACAATTGATTTTTAGGCTGAACAATAGGGAGGAGGTCTCATCTCATTATCTCTAGCCGCTTTATCCTTCTACAGGGTCGCAGGCAAGCTGGAGCCTATCCCAGCTGACTATGGGCGAAAGGCGGGGTACACCCTGGACAAGTCGCCAGGTCATCACAGGGCTGACACATAGACACAGACAACCATTCACACTCACACCTACGGTCAATTTAAAGTCACCAGTTAACCTAACCTGCATGTCTTTGGACTGTGGGGGAAACCGGAGCACCCGGAGGAAACCCACGCAGACACGGGGAGAACATGCAAACTCCGCACAGAAAGGCCCTCGCCGGCCCCGGGGCTCGAACCCAGGACCTTCTTGCTGTGAGGCGACAGCGCTAACCACTACACCACCGTGCCGCCCTAGGGAGGAGGTATTTATGAAAATATGGGATCCATACATGAATTTCATACTAGGTAGTTGATTGGAGTAGCTATACTGATGGGTTTTCATGTAAACAATAAGCCATGTCTGGATTGTGACATTAATTTGATATATGGTGAGGTGGAGTCTGTGAGAGTAAAGGAGGTGAGAGAGATGCTGGTAATGTGAATGTAATGTGAATCTTGTGCATGTAGATATGTGTAATTATTTCTATTTATTTTTGTGTCCATATTAGTTTAATTTGTGCAAGTGTCTCTGTATGAGTAATATTTTCCCTTTTTTTTCTCCTTTGGGGGGAGGGGGGGTTCCAATTATGTTATTCTGTTCTTGTCTTTGTTCAGGTTTGTGTATGTTGATTCTTATGTTGTGTTGCTGAAAACCAATAAAAAGTGATTTACAAAAAAAAAGTTTATTTGATTTCTCATTAATGTACACTCAGCACCCCATCTTGACAGAAAAAAAACAGAAATGTAGATTTTTTTGCAAATTTATTAAAAAAGAAAAACTGAAATATCACATGGTCATAAGTATTCAGACCCTTTGCTCAGTATTGAGTAGAAGCACCCTTTTGAGCTAGTACAGCCATGAGTCTTCTTGGGAATGATGCAACAAGTTTTTCACACCTGGATTTGGCCATTCTTCCTTGCAGATCCTCTCCAGTTCCGTCAGGTTGGATGGTGAACGTTGGTGCCCCAACAACACGCATGCATCGGACCGATGTTGGCCTAAGATCGTATAGGAACACTCTTAAATAATTTCATCGTACAATGATCGGCCAGAGAGCGGAGCCAGTTTTTTTCACCCCTGCTCCCATCTACGTCGGCTTTTGATTGGCCCAAAAATCGAGAAGTACCCTACACATTCATCGGGTTAGTGTTGGCCTCAGATCAGCTATAATTAGATCATGACATCGGCTATGGGGCGAAGATTATACTTTTTTTGTTGTTGTTCATCCCTGAATCCCATCTACATCGGTTTTTGATTGGCCCTGGCTGGGGCATTTCCGAGAATGCGCTGTCTATTGTAGTTCCCCAAACACTAAAGTATAATGTCATATTGCATAAAAATTCTTCCCGTTTCCCGTTTAACAAAAATGTGCAATCTGATGTTATTTTTTACATACCAACTATCTCAATGGGGGCACTTTTATTTCAAATAACTGTGCAGACACCCGCTGTCTTCCGCGGCAAAACGAACTCTAGACACTTCGGAACGCAATTCACAGAAATATGCGCACGCATCTTGGGGACTTTCACTATATAACGTAAACATCTCATAACATGTTATCTTTGTGTAACCCAGTAGAGAATTGGGTCCAGTTATATTTTATTTTTCTATAGTTTCCTTATTAATTTAATTTCATTTGTTAATCAGTCTGTCAATCAGTTATTTTACACACACAATCCTTAATTGTCGCATTTCCTAGAGTGGACATATGATTGGTCAAGAGGGAACAAGTCCCACCCTCTTGACACAGAAGTCAAGTGAGTTGCATAGCGGGTCAAAGCAGCAGTGACCGGAGCGGATGAGAAATAGAGAGAGAGAGTTATAATAGCGGTTATTAACACTGACTATCCATTATAGAATACTTACCTGAGACATCGGAGGTGTACCGGGATCCGTGAGCTAGGAGTAGTCCTACTTTTGGCAGCGTCGTCTTGGTGAGTTGCCGAGTTAATTAGCGCTAGCGCATGCTAACTGTAGCCACACAGTGAGTTGATACGAGAGGTGGCAGAAAAACGTGTCTTTGCTCCATGAATACTTGAACTTGGGTTATCATTACTGTTCACTGTTTCTGTTAACTTTAAGGGTTAAAACTGCATATTCTTGCTCTGATAACTTAAAAGAAGTAAGGTATAATGTTTATTTTGATAGTGTGTGTGGTTATATTGAGAGATACTGTATGATATATGGTATGATGAAACTGATGAATATGTTCATTTACAACTAAGTTAAACAATTCATGGTTGAACAGCTAAAATTCATGATTGATTAAATTTATGTGTAAAAAGGTTGATTAAATTGTGTAAAATGTGGGAAATACTTACATTGGGAAAAAAATAACTGTACAGTTAAGAGAATTCATTTAATCATTATTGTGTTACAGTAATGTGTTGATTTATATACTGACTATGGCCATAAGAGAGAAGTTAGTGATGTTGTATAAATAACAGTCCTGTCTTCATACAGGCTGGGTTTTTGAGAATCATTAGAACTGGATCTAGATTTCCCCTGTTGATGGGAGATGGCGAGCCCCCAGTGGGATCTCTCCTTAATTGGAGGATTGAGGAACCAAGGCCGAAGAGGACACCACATCCCTTCTTCGGTTTCACTTATGTATCAGTGTGGTAGGACCACCGCATACCTGACCTTTTGATATCCCCCTTACTTGACATAAACATTTTTGACTTGAGCGCGCTGACAGATATTGACAAGGACATTAACGGAACATTATACTCCATATGGACACTTTTAGTTAGTTTATTTTTTTGTTTTTTGTTGAAAGATTGTGAATACTGTGGAATATTGAGTACCCAGTGATTTATTGCACTGAATTTTATTTTATATATATTTTTTATTTTGGTACAGTAAACTTATCTTGCGTACCTCGTGGCTCCATTTACCTATTGTGTCTGTCCTCATTCTCTTTTTTTTTCCAACCCTCCTACTACGAATCTAGGCCTGGTCCATATATTCTGAACCTTGTAGCACCTAGTGGGTTACATTTGCATGGGTATCAAATGACTAACCTATTTATTTACATATGTTCCCGGTCCTTAATTGACAACGAGAGAACATATTCCTAAACGTGTGCGCATCCTCTAAACTTGGAATACCCCATGCATCTTCTCTACCTCTGTGTGTCAGCACGCATGTGCGAGATCTTCTTCGGGTCTTAAGTGGTTGGCAGCCAGCAGCCTTCAGCGCATTTGACTGAGTGAGAGCAGCGTACTCAGCCAACCATTTTTTTTTTTTTTCAGGTAAGTCACTTTGGTGTTAAATGAAAGGAGGTAGCATTAATAAACTTAGAAATGTAGTAGTATGCTGGTAGTTATGAGTCAGTGTACAATACGTTAAAACGTTAATGTTTGCCCGGCCTCGTTAAAGGGCTAGTTCCAACGACTGTATACAATACAGTCTATGGCTAGTTCAGTTAGCTATCTAGCTAATTTCCATCTGGAAAATTATTCCCATAAGCAGTCGGTTAACATGACATGGATAGTAAATCAGTACTTTATACTTTTACACTGCAACTTAACGCAGTAGTCAGCTATTTTCTGTTGGGAAACGTTTGTAAACGTGCCTTAAGTTTGTTGATAGCTAAGGTATCCACCACAAGGCGGGAAGTCTAGTCAGAGCAGGTTGCTCCATGGTCTGTGGCCGGATTGAAACGTGGCAGGCAGAGTAGATTACCAGTGTATTTTCATACTAACAACACTTCGTTTCACTTTATTGGTGTGTGTTATTAATACTGCTCATGTGTAGAAATTAGCGCCGTGTTTGGTAGTGACTTGTTTTCATCATACCAGTAATTGTTTGTTTCTTTTGTACGTTTTGGTTTGTATTATTAATATGGATCACGTTTGGAAATTATCGCAGTGTTGTATAGTTTATAACATATTTTAAATGTTATATTTCTTAACTGCATTGTTGCCTTCGGCGGGAAACATGACATTTGTTTATCATCACCATAGCAACACCACTCATCACCACTCAACACATGCAGGATTTTTCGGAGGAGTTCAATTTCTTTTTTAACTCATTCGGAGAGCCTCGGATGCGGAATTTCTTCCACACCGTTCTCTCTGTTCTGACCCAAATCACATACGGATTGCGGATCTCTATAGACAATGAATGATTTCCCTTAGTTCTCGCAGCCGTATTACCGGACGTAGTGTGCAGTGGGCTTTAGTCTACTTTCAAACGTGTGTGCGCATGCCCAAATTGGTTGATTGAACAATGTTTGATTTTATTGTTGTTTCATGTTATGCAATATGGTAATATTATATCACAGGATGCTGTTATCTGTGGAGGGTGAAATGTGCCATGGTGTAAATGCACCAATAAATATTTACTTTTTCAGATACTGCTAGTAATGACTTTGCCTTTTTTGTCCCTAAACTACCTACTGTTTGGCCTAGTTTTTCAGATACTGCTAGTAATGACAACAATTAAAGCGTAATTCAATCAGAAGATTTGTGCCAATTTCCAAAAAGCAATAACTTAAATATAAAACTACTTCTATCTGTATGTACAGCAGCATTGTCTCCCAAGATGTTTCTTATATTTAATGTAAAGTGATGTTTTCTTTATTCTCATAACTTTCCTTTTTTTTGTCCCTAAACAGTGTATCGTACCACAAGCATTGACCTGATTGTCCAGGGAAGCAAGGTAATTTTAAAAATGTGGTTTTTAAAATAAATGTAGAAGGGACTCTTTACCCTAATGGATGTGTCAATTGTAACAGGACTAAATGTAGCATCTGTCTGGGACCGTTTCAACCACGGCTGCTTGTGAGGAATACTCTGAAGGGTTAAGTGCAATTACAGCTGGGTCACGGTTACCAAAATCATTGCAGGCTTGAGACAGGGTTTTTGGTGAGTCTTAACCCTTTAGGTGGCAGGTATTTCAAAAAAATGCTGAATGTTTGCATCTAAATTTCAAAAGACTGTGCCTTGAAAGTGATAACAGAGTAAACTGTAAATGACAAAAATATTGAGGATGACCCAAAGTTTATGTTGGGATTTGCATATTGTGATCTCACAGGGTGGTGTCCATCTTGAATTTGGATTTTTTTTTTTCATGAAATTCAGAGTATTTTCGATAAATAACTCGATAAAAACGTATTTCATAACATTCACACGCCATCACATGCCTAACTATGGGTTGACTACAAAGAAACAATTTCCCAAAATAAGGTGGTCTATGCAATATGGTAATTTGCGCCATATTGTCTCTTATAGCATCAGTGCGCAAAAACAATAACAGTGTCACCAAGTCGGATGTGGAGAAGGAGGTGAAAAACTGGCTCTGATTGAGCGGGGACCGGTTGGATGGCTGCCGTCGACAGCGGAGGACCCAAACAACTAGGTAGTTAGATCTATTACCTACTAAGCCAAAAGTGTGTATGAATGTATTGCTTTTAATGGGCATGATGGAAACAACGTTTTCATTGTTAACATTCAAATTCATATAGGGCATGGTCGGAGCATACAAAATGTTGGTTGAGGTGGGTGGGCTGGGGATTTTAAAGATGGTAGATGGGTGGAGCAAAGATATTTAATGAATTCTTACGTTTTAGCTTCCTTATTGGCATTTTGTCTTTCTGTTTTGCAGAAGAGAGGAGAGAGGGCTGCCAGCTTGCAGTGACTGAGGATGGACAGAGGCTTTCTATACATCAGTGTTTAAGTTAGAGGCCTGTGTGTTTCTTGTCTCTGTGTCCATGGCCGTTTAAGTTAGAGGCCTGTGTGTGCGCGCACTGTGTCCATGGCCGTTTTAGTTTGAGGCCTGTGTGTGTGTGTGTGTGTGTGTGTGTGTGTGTGTCCTGTCTGTGTCAGTGGCCATTTACAGTGAGTTGGAGGCCTGTGTGTGTACACCGTCTGCGTCCGTGGCCGTTTTAGTTAGAGGTGCGTGTGTGTGTGTGTCTCCTGTCTGTGTCAGTGGCAGTTATGGGGCTTTTCCACTACCAACGCGGCTGAGTTGGGCTGAGCCGTGCGGTGCTGAGTCGAGCTGAGTGGGGCTGTTGGGGTTGCATTTCGACTACAGCCGCGCTGAACCATGCTGGCTGGAAGTGGGTGGACACATTGGGTGGAGTTAGCGAAAGTGGGTTAGCGAAAGTGGGGAAAAAGGTGTATGAAAATAAAGCAGAGCAAAAGACACACACGTAGTTCTCACATGGCAACACTGCAATACTGCTTGGTATGTAGTATCCTATGCATTCGTTGTTGTGTTAAAAACCGCACCAACGTGTAACAGCTATTGCTAACTCAAAATGGCAGAGCAAAAGACACACACGTAGTTCACACATCACAACACTGCAATACTGCTTGGTATGTAGTATCCTATACATTCGTTGTTGTGTTAAAAACCGCACCAACGTGTAACAGCTATTGCTAACTCAAAATGGCAGAGCAAAAGACACACACGTAGTTCACACATCACAACACTGCAATACCGCTTGGTATGTAGTATCCTATGCATTCGTTGTTAATGTGTTTAAAACCGCACCAAGTCTAGCAGCTATTGGTAACTCAAAATAACTGAAACGTGACTTACCATTATCTATCGCCTCCAACAAAGACATTGCGGTGTCAAGACCCATGTCCCGCTGGTTCGCCGGATGGTGGCTGTAGATAGCGTCCATCTGATCGTACCATTTCCACCGCTTGCGGCTAGCCCCACTTTGTCCGTTGTGGTCCTTCACTTGCCTATATTCACTCTTCAGTTTCTTCAGTTTATCCCAGCACTGAACCACGGTGCGGGGATAACCGTGTTCCGACATCAGCCGGGATATCTCCTGGAACACCTTCTCATTACGCGTAGCACCGTCGAGATTTTTCTGAATGTGCTCCTCAGCCACAACACAGAGAAACGTCTGTGTCTCCACGATGGACCACTGGCTGGCCTTTCCTCGCTTGGGTTGGTCTTCCATCTTCTAGTTTTCTGATCTTCTTCTTCTTTGTCGTAATTCTTCTTCTTCTGGGTTTACGGTGTTTACAGATCCCAGCGTGCTCGCGGGGCGTGTGTGGGTATGTGAGGACACTCCTCCTCACCAATCAGTGCACAGGGGAGTGTCTCCTCACGCCCCTAGCCCCACTCGGCTCGGTTGGGCTCACTTCAGCCCCACTCCAAAACCGTGCGAGTTTTGGGTGCTGAGTAAGGCTGAAGTGAGCTCAGTCGTGCTGCTCTGAGGTAGTCGAAACGCGAGCCATGTTGGGCTGAAGTGAGCTGAAAAAGGGTAGTGGAAAAGGCCCATTAGAGGCCTGTGTTACCCCTTTTCCACCAAATCAGTTCCAGGGCTGGTTCGGAGCCGGTGCTGGTTCAAAACTCGTTCAACTTGCGAGCCAGCTGAGAACCAGCTTGCTTTTCCATCGCTCGCGGTGCTAAGAGAAGACACGTCATTACGTCGCTGTATACGTCAGTTACATCGTTGTATACATTATTACGTCGTTGTATACGTCATTACGCCGCTGTATACGTCAGTTATGTCGCTACGTTTGCATAAACCTTGGCGCGAATATCGAAGCAAAAATAACGCGGAAGAAGCAGCAGCAACAACAACAATAATAATAATGGATGACTTCACGTTTGTACAGCTGCTGCTTCTCGTCGCTTAAAAATGGCGGTCTTTTGCGGTCTTGTTATTGTTGTCGGTCTTAACAACTCCGCCCCCCCGCTGACGTAAGCGGTTCTTTCCTCTGGCCCAGCAGAGAGTTGGTGCTAGCCTGGAACCGTTTTTTCTGGCCCCAGAGCCAGTTCTTTGTCAGTGGAAACAGAAAACCCGGTTCCAAACTAAGCACTGGCCCCGAACCAGCCCTGGAACTGCTTTGGTGGAAAAGGGGCATGTGTGCACATTGTCTACATTCATGGCTGTTTTAGTTAGAGGCCTGTGTGAGTGTGTGTGTGTGTGTGTGTGTGTGCGTGCATGCGTCCTGTCTGTGTCAGTGGCCGTTTACAGTAAGTTAGAGGCCTGTGTGTGTACACTGTCTGTGCTCATCGCCATTTAGTTGGAGGCCTGTGTAGTAGGTTCAGTAGATCCACTCGCCATTGTGTATAGTAATAATCCGCTGTCACTTTAAGAACGCAGTTAGTTATGGGAATGATGTGTTGGGGCTCTTCCCTGTTTGTTTTTCAAATGTAATTATCAATTCCCCTATATACTGTAGAGCCCAGTTTTTCAAATACAAGTGCCATTGCCATTGGACACTGCCACACCATTCACAAAGTGCCTTTGTTTTGGACCTGCAGAATAAAGACTGGTTACAACACAATGCAATGATGTCTGTTACATTTGTGTATATTGTATTATCTGAGAGACAGTAATTTCTCTGTACTGTGTATTTGGATGCTGTGTTTTAATTGGTCGTTTTAAATTAATCGTGTGTGTGTGTGTGTGTGTGCCTGCTGTGTATGTGTTAATCGTTGTTATGCAAGAGGGGTGTGTGTGTGTGTGTGTGTGTGTGTGTGTCAGTTTGAGAACAGGTGGTGACAAAACAATAAAATGATGTCTTTAAATTCTGTAATACTTCTTAAACACTAACTATTACACTATTATAACACTATTAAAATTACATGGTATATGTGAAATTACCTAATATACAATGATTTATAAAAAATATATATATATGTATGTGTGTATATCCTGTAAAAGGCTGTTTTAAGTTAAGGCCGTCCCTCAGAATCACCTGAAGTGTCTGCTATAGAAGTAAAGGAAAGGGTGGTTGTGTAAATAACTTGACACTGGATTTACATATTGCTTTCCCTTGGTACGCAGTGATTCCTCCCCCCCCCGTGATTTTAAGTGTGCTTAACTTTTTTTCCAGCACCATCCATTTATTAAAGACAACATGTCGTTAATGGCCAGGTGTGACTCGTGCATTTGGGTGATGGGAGATTGGGCTAATCTAGGATGGGTCTCTGGGTATGTCTTGCCCTTTTTGTTTCAGGAGGCCACCATTGGATGGGCAGAGAGAGGGTCGCTGGCTACACGGAACACTGGTGATGATGCAATACTGTGTACTTTAAATGTTAAATTGTGTGTGTGTGTGTGGGGGGGTAGCGTTGCATCGTAAATATGTCGGCCCGTGATCAAAGCCTTGAATCGTTTAGACATCAGCTAGTAGTCATTTATGATGGCTGGCCGACATCTCGGCGACGTCATAGCAATGAGCAAAAGACCTCCATGCGACGTCTGGCGGACGTAGCTGACATACATTGGCCCGATGTCAGCCCTACATACACGTGTTTGTTAAGGTTTTGCTGGGATTCGAACCCGGTTCGCTGGTGTGATAATCCAGCAAACCCCCACTAGGCCACCAGGGGGGATGACTCAAGTGCAGAGGCATGAGGCAAAAGTAGAGTAGCAAAAAACAGTTTATTTACAATATGTACAATCCAAAAGGTGTAGTCCAAAACGCTCAGAAGATATAAGGGGAAAAATAAAAAAAATCCAAAAGTTCAAAGTCAATACAAAAGCCAAAAAAACAGAAAAGAGGCAAAAATACCAACGCTCAGAAGATCCAAAAAACAGTAAATACCAAGTCCAAAAAGAAAAGCAAAGTACAAACCACAAAGGCAAGGAACACGGAACAGAGATAACTGGAGTTAAACATAACAGCACAAAGACTCCGTGACAAGAGGACTGAACTGAGGGGGTATAAGTACACAAACTAATTAAGGAACAGGGCGGGGCAGGAAACAGGCAATCAAGACAAACACAGAACACAGTGGCAACCTCTAGAGGCCAAAACAAACATGACAAGACAAAGGGAATAACAGCGGCCTCTAGAGGCCAAAACAGTCCCAGTCCTAAGAGGACCCCCCCCCCCGGAGCGTCTCCTGACGTTCCCAGGGCGATCCGGATGGGCCGAATGGAAGTCCCGACAAAGTTCTTTATCTAGAATGTCCCGAGCTGGGACCTAGCAGCGCTCCTCAGGGCCATAGCCCTCCCAGTCCACTAGATATTGAAGGCCCCTGCGAACCCGGCGGGAGTCCAGCAGGCGGCGCACAGTGAAAACAGTCTGACCCTGGAAGATGCGGGGGATTACTAGGGGCAGGGGCATACGTGGACGTCAGTACGGGCCGCAACAGGGAAACATGGAATGTGGGGTTGATCCTTAGCGTACGTGGTAACTGGAGCCGGTAGGAGACAGGGTTAACTCTGCGTACAACCTTGAAGGGGCCAACATAGCGAGGAGCAAGCTTGCGGTTCTCCACCCGCAGCAGAAGGTCCTTGGTGGACAACCAAACCCGCTGCCCAGGGCGGAAAGTGTGGGCAGGTCTTCTATGGTGGTTGGCCTGAGTCTGGTTGGTTCTGGATGAGGGTCCTCCTGACCTTGCTCCAGGTCTTGCGACACCGTCTCACATATTGGTTGACCGAGGGCACCCCAGTGTCCTCCTCCTGGTCCAGGAAAAGAGGTGGCTGGAACCCGAATTGGCACTGGAACGGCGACAGCTTGGTGGCCGATGACTGCAGGGTGTTGTGGACGTACTCTGCCCATGGCAGCCAGGTGCTCCACGATGTCGGGTTATCCATCGCCAGGCCTCGCAGGGTGGTTTCCAGGTCCTGGTTGAGCCTCTCCGTCTGGCCATTGGACTGGGGGTGGAACCCAGAGGAGAGGCTGGCAGTGGCCTCGATGAGCTTGCAGAAGCCGTGCCACACTCAGGAGGAGAACTGGGGCCCCCGGTCAGAGACTATGTCCTGTGGGAGACCAAAGACTCGGAAGACATGATTAAATAACAATTTAGCTGTGTCAAGGGCAGAAGGGAGCTTGCACAGTGGTATGAAGCGGCAGGCCTTAGAGAATCTGTCGACTATGACTAAAATGACAGTGTTACCTTGAGAGTCAGGAAGGCCTGTGATGAAGTTGACCGCCACATGGGACCAGGGACGCCGGGGAATAGGCAGAGGATGCAGGAGACCCTGGGGACGCTGTCGTGGATTCTTGGTTCTGGTGCAGATATCACAGGACAGGACGAATGACCTCACTTTCTTCTCCATGTTCGGCCACCAGAAGAGTCTTTTCAAGAAGTCCAGGGTCCTCCGAGCTCCCGGGTGGGCGGTGAGAGGGGAAGAGTGACCCCACTGGAGAACCTTGGCCCGGGCTTGACGAGGGATGTACAGGAGGCCCGGTGGCCCCGTCCCAGGACCAGGGTCCTGGCGTTGAGCTTGTCGGACGGCCTCCTCAACACCCCAGCGGACAGGGGCCACAATCCGGGACACAGGGATAATAGGCCCAACTTCACTCTCCCTGTTGTTGGGCGAGAACAGCCTGGAGAGCACGTCCGGTTTGGTGTTCTTAGAGCCCGGGCAGTATGATAGGGTGAAATTGAAATGGCTGAAAAACAAAGCCCACCTAGCCTGTCGTGGGTTCAACCTCTTGGCTTGCTGGAGGTACACCAGGTTCTTATGGTCCGTCCACACCAGGAATGGATGTTGCGCTCCCTCCAGCCAGTGCCTCCACTCCTCAAGGGCCCGTTTGACTGCTAGCAGTTCCCGATCCCCCACATCTTAGCGGGACTCCGCAGGGCTCAGGCGGTGGGAGAAGTATGCGCAGGGGTGCAACTTTCCTTCCGAACGTTGAGAGAGTACCGCGCCGACACCACTGTCCAAGGCGTCCACCTCCACGATGAATGGTTGGGAAGTGTCCGGGAGGACCAGAATGGGTGCCGTGCAGAAGCGGTGTTTGAGGTCATTAAACACCTTTTCCGCCTGAGGGGACCAGACATAAGATCCACCAGTCCTTTTGGTGAGATCCGACATAGGTGCTGCTACGGAACTGAAGTTCCTGATGAACTTGTGGTAGTAGTTAGCGAATCCTAAGAACCGCTGAACCTCCTTAACAGACTTGGGAGTAGGCCAGTCCCGGACGGCCAGGGTCTTGGCTGGGTCCATTTGGAGTTGCCCCATTCGTACGATAAATCCCAGGAAGGAGACCTTGGGGACATGAAACTCGCATTTCTGGGCTTTAGCAAACAGATTATTCTGTAGAAGTCTCTGGAGGACTTGGCGGACATGGTGGCGGTGCTCCTGTAAGGTCTTGGAGAATATCAGGATGTCGTCGAGGTAGACGAAAACGTATTGATTGATCATATCCCTCAAGACGTCATTGATAAGGGCCTGAAAAGCAGCTGGTGCATTGGTGAGTCCGAAGGGCATCACCTGGTACTCGTAGTGCCCTGACGGGGTGTTAAAGGCGGTCTTCCACTCGTCTCCCTGTCGGATACGGACGAGGTGGTATGCGTTCCGTAAGTCCAACTTGGTGAAGATGGTGGCGCCTTGGAGCAGGTCGAATGCTGTGGACATCAGCGGAAGGGGATAGCGGTTGCGCACGGTGATCTTGTTCAGGCCCCTATAGTCAATACATGGCCGGAGCCCCCCATCCTTCTTGCTGACAAAGAAGAAGCCGGCACCAGTGGGTGAGGTGGAGGGTCGAATGAACCCAGAGGCCAAGGCTTCCTTGATGTACTCCTCCATGGCCTTGCGTTCTGGCTGAGAGAGGGAAAACAGTCTGCCACGAGGAGGGGTAGTCCCAGGGAGCAAGTCGATGACACAGTCGTAGGCACGGTGCGGAGGGAGAACGGCGGCCCTGCTCTTGCTAAATACTTTAAGATCCCAGTACTCTGTGGGAACTTGAGATAACTCGGTGAGATCAGGAGGCTCGGCAGGAGATACAGGAGAGCTAGAGAGCAGACAAGAGGCATAGCAAGCAGGACCCCACTCCACAACCTGGCTAGTGACCCAGTCTATACGAGGGTTGTGGCGGGTAAGCCAAGGAAGACCTAGAATAACTGGGAACTCTGGTGAAGGAATCAGGTGCAGGGATATTTCTTCCTTGTGACCTTGAGACTGGAGGAAGACTGGATAAATTACTTGGGTGACTCTTCTGTCACCTAAGGCTTGGCCATCGAGGGCAGACACAGACAGTGGGACTTCAAGAGGCGCAGTCGGGACATTGATACTTTGGGCGAAGTGGATATCCATAAAGTTTCCAGCCGCCCCTGAGTCTAACAAGGCCTGGCAAGAGTGGATGGACTCACCCCAGGAGATGGAAACCGGGATGTAGCTTCCTTGGCCAGGAAGTCCGGGAGAGAGGGTAGGCCCCGTCACAACCCTCCCTCGGCTGGACGGGGCGGTCCTTTTCCCGAGAGCTCGGGACATGATGCTCGGACGTGACCAGGCTTGCCACAGTAGATGCAGCACTTGTCCCTCCTTCTGCGCTCCCTCTCAGATGCGGAGAGGCGAGTATGGCCCACTTGCATGGGTTCTGAACAGTCACTGGAGGAGGAGGTAGACGGGCTCCATGTTGAGGCAGTGAGGCCGGGGAGACTCAGGATTTGGCGGCGCTCTCTAATCCTGTTGTCAAGACGAATGGCATGAGAAATCAGTGTTTCGAGGTCACTTGGGCATCCGATAGAGGCCAGACTGTCTTTGATGAGGTCAGACAGACCATGGTGAAAGGCTGAAACCAAGGAAGTCTCTTTCCATCCACTTACTGCTGCGAGCATCCGGAATGAGATGGCGTAGTCTGCAACGCTTCCTCCTTGCCGGATGGACATGAGCTTTCTGGCTGCGTCTTTACTGATGTCTGCTTGATGGAAGACACGAAGCATCTCCTCCGTAAACAGCTGGAAATCAGAGCACTCGGGTCCCTGTCTCTGCCAGACAGCTGTTGCCCAAGCTCGAGCCTTACCAGCTAACAAGGTTATCACAAAGGCAATCTTGCGGCGATCCGTAGTGTAGGTGGTAGGCTGGAGCTCAAAGGTGAGTTGGCACTGGGTAAGGAACTCCCGGCACTCACTGTGCTTGCCATCGTACCTCTGTGGTGCAGGAAGGCTGGGTTCGCGAGGTGAAGGAGGCAGCATGGCAGGAGGCCCTGGAGCAGGAGTGGATGGTGGAGCAGGAGCAGATGGGAGCAGAGAAGTCAGTTGTGCCAGGGTTTTCCCAATTTGATGAAGCAGTACCTCGTGGCGAGCAAGAGTGTCACGTTGGCTTGCAAGAGTCTGTCCATGAGTGTCCATGGTGGATCCGAGGCGTGTTAATGTGGCCATCATTCCCTGAAGGTTAGCCGGGTAGACCGTTGAAGAAGCCTCTGCTGAGTCGGTCATGACGGAGTCTTTCTGTTAGGGTTTTGCTGGGATTCGAACCTGGTTCGCTGGTGTGATAATCCAGCAAACCCCCACTAGGCCACCAGGGGGGAATGACTCAAGTGCAGAGGCGTGAGGCAAAAGTAGAGTAACAAAAAACAGTTTATTTACAATATGTACAATCCAAAAGGTGTAGTCCAAAAACGCTCAGAAGATATAAGGGAAAAAATAAAAAAATCCAAAAGTTCAGTCAATACAAAAGCCAAAAAAACAGAAAAGAAGAGGCAAAAATACTAACGCTCAGAAGATCCAAAAAACAGTAAATACCAAGTCCAAAAAGAAAAGCAAAGTACAAACCACAAAGACAAAGGCAAGGAACATGGAACAGAGGTAACTGGAGTTAAACATAACATCACAAAGACTCTGTGACAAGAGGACTGAACTGAGGGGGTATAAGTACACAAACTAATTAAGGAACAGGGCGGGGCAGGAAACAGGCAATCAAGACAAACACAGAACACAGTGGCGACCTCTAGAGGCCAAAACAAACATGACAAGAAAAAGGGAATAACAGCGGCCTCAGTCCTAACAGTGTTGTTGGGGTGGACAGCCATTTTCAGGTCTCTCCAGAGATGCTCAATTGGGTTTAGGTCAGGGCTCTGGCTGGGCCAGTCAAGAATGGTCACAGAGTTGTTCTGAAGCCACTCCTTTGTTATTTTAGCTGTGTGCTTAGGGTCATTGTCTTGTTGGAAGATGAACCTTTGGCCCAGTCTGATGTCCTGAGCACTCTGGAAGAGGTTTTCTTCCAGGATATCTCTGTACTTGGCTGCATTCATCTTTCCTTCAATTGCAACCAGTCATCCTGTCCCTGCAGCTGAAAAACATCCCCATAGCATGATGCTGCCACCACCATGTTTCACTGTTGGGATTGTATTGGGCAGGTGATGAGCAGTGCCTGGTTTTCTCCACACATACCGCTTAGAATTAACGCCAAAAAGTTCGATCTTCGTCTTATCAGACCAGAGAATCTTATTTCTCATAGTCTGGGAGTCCTTCATGTGTTTTTTGGCAAACTCTATGCAGGCTTTCATATGTCTTGCACTGAGGAGATGCTTCTGTCGGGCCACTCTGCCATAATGCACCGACTGGTGGAGGGCTGCAGTGATAGTTGACTTTGTGGAACTTTCTCCCATCTCCCTACTGCATCTTTGGAGCTCAGCCACAGTGATCTTTGGGTTGTTCTTTACCTCTCTCACCAAGGCTCTTCTCCCACGATTGCTCAGTTTGGCTGGACGGCCAGGTCTAGGAAGAGTTCTGGTTGTCCCAAACTTCTTCCATTTAAGGATTATGGAGGCTACTGTGCTCTAAGGAACCTTGAGTGCTGCAGAAATTCTTTTGTAACCTTAGTCAGATCTGTGCCTTGCCACAATTCTGTCTCTGAGTTCCTTGGGCAGTTCCTTTGACCTCATGATTCTCATTTGCTCTGACATGCACTGTGAGCTGTAAGGTCTTGTATAGACAGGTGTGTGCCTTTCCTAATCAAGTCCAATCAGTTTATTTAAACACAGCTGGACTCATTTGCTCTGACATGCACTGTGAGCTGTAAGGTCTTGTATAGACAGGTGTGTGCCTTTCCTAATCAAGTCCAATCAGTTTAATTAAACACAGCTGGACTCCAATGAAGGAGGATCAAAAGAAATGGACAGCATGTGAGTTAAATGAGTGTCACAGCAAAGGGTCTGAATACTTATGACCATGTGATATTTCAGTTTTTCTTTTTTAATAAATTTGCAAAAATTTCTACCTTTCTGTTTTTTTCAGTGAAGATGGGGTGCTGAGTGTACATTAATGAGAAATAAAATGAACTTTTTTGATTTTAGCAAATGGCTGCAATGAAACAAAGAGTGAAAAATTTAAAGGGGTCTGAATACTTTCTGTGCCCACTGTCTATTAATTGACACCAGATGTAATGACTTAGCCACTTACCTTCCCCGACCCTGCCCTCCATTCACAAACTGCTGCTTGGTCATGCCCCCACTGCCACAGTCTCATAAACAACATGCTCCGGGACATGCTGGGGAAGTTTGTAATCTCCTACATCGACGACATTCTGATCTACTCCCCTGATGAAGCAAGCCACCTGGAACACATCAAAAGCATCTATTCAAGAATCACCTCTACATTAAAGCTGAGAAGTGTGAATTCCATTTATGTCAGATTTCATTTCTGGGTTACGTCATCAGTGCAGAATGAGTCAGCATGGATTCCTCCAAGGTGTCTGCTGTCATGTCTTGGCCCACATCTGTGAATGAGCTTCAAAGTTTTCTAGGTTTCGCTAGCTTCTATCAACACTTTATCAGAGGTTTCAGCACCATCGTGGCTCCCTTAACCGCCCTGCTAAAGAAAGGTCCCAAATGTCTTCTCTGGAACCCTGCAGCTGAGGAAGCTTTTGGCCAACTCAAGACTGTGTTCACCTCTGCCCCCATCCTGCAGCATCCTAACCCCACCAAGCCTTTTACAGTTGAGGTGGATGCTTCAGAGACTGGAGTGGGAGGGGTGTTATCCCAGTGCTTCAGCGAGAAACCAAAGCTTCACCCTGTGGCTTTCTTTTCTAAGAAGCTCTCATCAGCTGAGAGGAACTATGACATCAGGAATCATGAACTACATTATTAGTCATTAAGCTCACCCCTGAGGAATGGAGGCACTGGTCAGAGGGAGCTACACACCCCTTTGTGATACTAACCAACCACAAAAACTGAGAGTATCTCAAGAAAGCAAAGCGGTTGAACCCACATCAGGCCCCATGGGCTCTCTTCTTCCCAAGGTTCAATTTTACGATCTCCTTCCGTCCTGGACATAAGAACACTAAGACTGATGCTCTGTCTCGAACCTTCAGTCCAGCACCTTGTAACCCTGACCCTCATCCTGTTCTTGCACCAGAATGCTTCATTTGGTCAATCACTTGGGAATTGGATAAGGAGATAAGAGCCTCCCAACCCTGAAGGCGCCTAGAGGAGTGCCCACCTGACTTGTTATACGTCCCCAAGCCACTTCAAAGTAAATTCATCACATGGGCACATGCAGCTCCTGCCACAGGTCACCCTAGTAGTCAAAGAACTTGCTGTGGGTGGTAAAAGAGAGCAACTGGACTTGCTTGAAGATTCTTGAAGATGTTTCACCTCTCATCCAAAAGGCTTCTTCAGTTCTGTCTGACTAATAAGGAGTATCAGGTATTTATCCTCTCATGGATAAAAAGCAATCCTAAGGTGTCACTGAATCATCCTGTTGGTGTGGGTCACTGGGGGCTGGGTGTGAACAGCCTAGAGAGCCATTGGGGTGATCAATGGGTTGTTGGTTCTCTGTCCTCCTGTGAGTCACTGAAAACAGCTGGGTTTTGGTGTACATTCAGTTGTCTGGGAAGTGTGCCAAGGACTGCATTGTAGGTGGCTGATAAATGGTGTCTTAGACCACCACCTCTGTTCAGTGATGGCCGTTCCAGGTTGACAAAAATGGCTTCTTTAATTCCTTACTCATACCAACGATCCTGTCTGGCTAAAATGTGTATGTTGCAATCCTGAAATGAGTGTCCTTTGTTGTTAAGATGAAGATAGACAGCAGAGTCCTGGCCTGAGGAACTGGCTTTCCTGTGTTGAGCCATGTGCCTGTGAAGCAGTTATTTTGTTTCCCCAATATACGAGTCTGTGCATTCCTCATTGCACTGAATTTCATACACTACGTTGTCCTGTTTGTGTCTGGCTATTCTGTCCTTAGGGTGGACCAGTTTCTGCTTCAGGGTGTTACTGGGTCTGAAATGTACCAGAATGTTGTGTTTGAAGATGATCCTCCTGAGTTTCTCAGATAGACCAGAAATGTAGGGAATGACGATGTTCTTGCGTTTGTTCCTGTTATCCTCCTTGTCCATAATGTTCCTTTTTCTGCTCTTGAAGAAATCCCAGTTGGGATACCTGCAGTTCTGAAATGCTTTCTTGATGTGATTCTGCTCCTTCTCTTTTCCCTCTACCATTGTAGGAATGCTCTGAGCCCTGTGTTGCAAGGTCCTAATGACTCCCCAATTTGTGTTCCAGTGGGTGTTGTGAGTCGAAAAGTAGGTACTGGTCTGTGTGTGTGGGTTTCCGGTAGACCTCGATGCTAAGGCTTCTGTCTTGTCTAATGTGCCCAATCCAAGAAGGCTAGATTATTCCCACTGACGTCCTCCCGAGTGAAATTGATGTTGATATCCACTGCATTGATGTGCTTAGAGAAGGCTTCTCTCTCATGGGTTTTGATTTTAACCCAGGTGTCACCCACATATCTGAACCAGTGGCTGGGAGCAACTCCTGAAAAAATGGTCAAAGCTTTATGTTCCACTTCCTCCATGTATAGATTGGCCACAGTAGGGGACACTGGTGAGCTCATGGCGCATCCATGCTTCTGTCTATAGAAACTTTCATTAAACTGGAAATAGGTGATGGTCAGGCAGAGGTCAAGCAGGGTGCAAATCTGGTCCATGGTGAAGTTCGTTCTATCCAGTAAGGTGCTGTCTTGAAGGAGTCATTTTCTAACAGATTCGACTGCTTCTGTGGTGGGAATGCAGGTGAATGGAGAAGTGACATCATAGGAAACCATGGTTTCATCTGAGTCTAGTTTGAGGTCTGCAACTTTAGTTGCAAAATCTTGGGAGTTTTTGATGTGATGTGGCGTGTTTCCAACAAGAGGGGCCAGGATGGTGGCTAGGTGTTTGGCAATGTTATAGGTGACAGAGTTTATACTGCTGATGATGGGTCTGAGTGGAGCTCCTTCCTTATGAATCTTGGGGAGTCTGTATATGAGAGGAACGCCTTCCCCAGGGTACAATCTGTAGTACAGAGATCGGTTGATGACTGTTTACCACCCACAGTTTACTATGAGAATCTTCACAGTCAAAGAACTTACCAAATGCTAAGGTGTAAGTACTGGTGGGAGATGAGGACCAAAATTAACCACTTCATCCTGCTCCGAATGCGCCCAAGCAAAAGTTCAAGGAACCCCTCCCTCTGGTAAGCTGTGTCCCCTCCCTGTAACTCAGAGACCATGGTCCCACCTGGCCATTGACTTCAACACAGACCTACCACCATCTCAGGGTAACACAGCCATCATGGTTACTGTGGACCGATTTTTGAAGGCTCTGAGACTTATTCCCTTACCAGGCATTCCTACTGCATTTCAGACAGCAGAACTGCTGTTCCAAAAGGTATTCAGGTACTTTGGTATCCCTGAGGATATTGTCAGCAACCATGGTCCCCAGTTCATATCACGACTATGGACTTGTTTCATGGAATGTCTTGGCGTCTCAGTAAGCCTCACATCTGGATATCATCCAATGGCCAGGTGGAACAGGCCAACCAGGAGATTGGTTGGTTGTTTTTTGAGAATCTTCTACATGAGGAATTAGGGGGACTGGTCTTGTTTCATCCAGTGGGCCTAGTATGCACAAAATCCATACATAAAATAATAAAAGTTACGTATAAAGGAGGAAAAAATTAACAAATAGAACTTGATGTGAGCAACGTCACTGATGACAAGTTGAGTCATTCTGTCAGTAATAGCATTGTGAGTCAAAACTCTAAACAAACTACAAGCATGGCTTCCCAAGACTGCAATGCCCAAAGTTAACAGCGCCCCCCTCTTATTAAGTTCAGCTAACTGTTGTTAATTGTTAATCAGTAGTGCTACTTAAGCCTCTCCCTCACACACCTTCAGTGTGAAATATCATTGTGTTTACCCAGTCATACCGAGTCTTTCTTGTCTGCCTGCCTCTAGTTTCCCGAATCTTTGCTACGTTTACCCATTTAACTCTTTCGTCTGCTCTCTACTATTCTGTTTGCTGATCGACCGACCCCTGCATGCTTTCTGACTACGAGTTTGCTTATTGATTTGTCTATGCTTCCTGTTTGCATCCCCACTCTCTCCTGCACTTACATCCGTGAGTGCCTGCATTCTGACACATTCTTGTTGCATCATATGGCATTTAGCAGATGCTCTTATCCACAGCAATGTACAATAAGTACAAAAGTCAGGTACAAGAAGTGCTTAACTTCTAGACAAGAAAGTTCTAGAAAAGATTCTTATCACACAATATTTAGCCACACTTGCCCAACCTGTGTTTTCATAATTTTGTCTTCATTTTGTGTTTTTATCATTTTGTCTATGCCAACTGAACAAGTGACAAAATAACACTTAGTGTAATATTCTATTGGAGTAACAACAATCAGCAAACAGCCAAGGAAACCAAGCCAACCAAACAAATAAGCTGACAAAGTACAACTAAATAGAGAAAAATAAAACCCCAGTGGCTAACACTGAGTCATCATGACCAGGCTAGACAGCACACAGCCTGGGTTGGTCTAGACCTATACTTGATTATACATTGGGGAGGGAAGCAGAGGAGAGGCGCAGTCTGAAGAGGTGGGTCTTCAGTCTGCACTTGAAGGTGGTCAGGGAGTCAGCAGTCCTGACCTGAATGGGAAGGTCATTCCCCCAACGGGGAGCCAGGACAGACAGCAGTCTTGAGTGGCTGGGCAGGAGCAGAGAGGAGCAGGGGCCAGGAGACCAGTAGCAGCGAAGCATAGGGGTCTGGCTGGCATGTAGTGTTGGATCAGTCTCTGGAAGTATGCTGGACCTGTTATTAATTTGTATGGCTTAAATGGCCTGAAATATACTTCAAACAGAAAGTAAGCCAGTGAGGAAAAACTATTTCAGACATTTGACCTTGCTGTGACCTTGACCCTGTGTGGATCAATTCCAGAAGCTAATTGGTTCATTTGCTGGTTATAATGATAATTATCCCCCACCCAAACAAAGTTTGGCCGGGGATATAGAAAGGGGTTCCGTCCATCCGGCTGTCCGTCCATCCAGTCATGATTTCATTTCTGGGCCATATCTTTAAAACTACTGAAGATATCTTCATGAAACTTTGTATACATATCAAGAAACATGTGAACTGGTGCCTTTTGCTATTTTGGATTTTGGAAAAAAAGCATTTTTCAAATTTTTACATAAAAAATATATTTTGACTTAGTTTCTAAGAGCAATGTTTGTTTCCAGAGCATATATCCAAAACTATTCATGATACAGATTTGAAACTTGGTATACATGTTAACAAGGTGATGTAGATATGCCTTTTAGAAACGGGCTCCATCCATCTGTCCATCCGTCTGTCCGTCCACTATGTTTTTGCTTCTGGGCCATATCTTTATTGATGATATCTTCATGAAACTTTGTATACATATCAAGCAAGATGTGACCTGGTGCCTTTTGCAGGAATTTTTCAAATTCTTACATAAAAAATAGATTTTGACTTAGTTTCTATGGAGCATATATGATTCTGGAGCATATATAATATGGATTTGAAACTTGGTATGCATGTTAACAAGGTGATGTAGATGTGCCTTTTCATACTAAGAAATTTGAGAAATTTTAATCTTTCATGTTCCCATGGAAGCAATTTCAGACTTAGTATCTCAGGTTAGTCTTAGGGATAGGTTTTGTTTCTGGACAACTTGAAAACTGAGTGGTATGGTCTTGAAAGTTGGTATATGTGTTGATTAAGTAATGTATATGTGCCTTTTGATACTAAGAAATGTGAGAAATTTTAATTTTTAGCTCACCTGGACCAAAGATCCGGTGGGCTGATGCCATGGGCTGCTGAGGTCAGTGTAAAGAGGTAGGGTTGGTTTCCTGCAGCAGAACTTGAAAAATGTGACAAATAATATCTTGAAACTTGGTATATAATTTGGTATATAGGGCAGGGGATATAGATGACTGTCATTTTGTTCCATATAAATCCTACAAACATTCAAGCACTTGTTCTTGAGATAATGGACAGATGGATGTAAGGACTGTTGGAAAACCCAAACACCTATTGGCAGAGGCACAAAACTAAAAATAAATTGTAAAAATAAAAAAAAAAGTAAGGGGGAAATTTTGAAAAAAAAAATTAAAGCAAAAAAAAACAGTGAATATGCAGTGGGGCAAAAAAGTATTTAGTCAGTCACTAATTGTGCAAGTTCTCCCACTTAAAAAGATGAGAGGCCTGTAATTTTCATCATTTTCATACCTCAACTATGAGAGACAAAATGAGAAAAAAAAATCCAGAATATCACATTGTCTGATTTTTAAAGTATTTATTTGCAAATTATGGTGGAAAATAAGTATTTGGTCAATAACAAAAGTTCATCTCAATACTTTTGTTATATACCCTTACCCTTACCCTTTGTTGGCAATGACAGAGGTCAAACGTTTTCTGTAAGTCTTCACAAGGTTTTCACACACTGTTGCTGGTATTTTGACCCATTCCTCCATGCAGATCTCCTTTAGAGCAGTGATGTTTTGGGGCTGTCGCTGGGCAACATGGACTTTCAACTCCCTCCAAAGATTTTCTATGGGGTTGAGATCTGGAGACTGGCTAGGCCACTCCAGGACCTTGAAATGCTTCTTACGAAGCCACTCCTTCTTTGCCCGGGCGGTGTGTTTGGGATCATTGTCATGCTGAAAGACCCAGCCACGTTTCATCTTCAGTGCCCTTGCTGATGGAAGGAGGTTTTCACTCAAAATCTCACGATACATGGCCCCATTCATTCTTTCCTTTACATGGATCAGTCGTCCTGGTCCCTTTGCAGAAAAACAGCCCCAAAGCATGATGTTTCCACCCCCATGCTTCACAGTAGGTATGGTGTTCTTTGGATGCAACTCAGCATTCTTTCTCCTCCAAACACGACAAGTTGAGTTTTTACCAAAAAGTTCTATTTTGGTTTCATCTGACCATATGACATTCTCCCAATCCTCTTCTGGATCATCCAAATGCTCTCTAGCAAACTTCAGATGGGCCTGGACATGTACTGGCTTAAGCAGGGGGACACGTCTGGCACTGCAGGATTTGAGTCCCTGGTGGCGTAGTGTGTTACTGATGGTAGCCTTTGTTACTTTGGTCCCAGCTCTCTGCAGGCCATTCACTAGGTCCCCCCGTGTGGTTCTGGGATTTTTGCTCACCGTTTTTGTGATCATTTTGACCCCACGGGGTGAGATCTTGCGTGGAGCTCCAGATCAAGGGAGATTCAGTGGTCTTGTATGTCTTCCATTTTCTAATAATTGCTCCCACAGTTGATTTCTTCACACCAAGCTGCTTACCTATTGCAGATTCGGTCTTCCCAGCCTGGTGCAGGTCTACAATTTTGTTTCTGGTGTCCTTTGACAGGTCTTTGGTCTGTCCCATACCCATCATATTTACTGAGAAACTGTAATGCAGACATACTGGAGTTGTGGTTCAGAGACATGACCAGTGCCACAGCTAGTGCCTTTGACAGTCACTATGACCAAAATCAAACAAATCATCATGGCTGAAAATCACTGATTACACCAATTACATTCTCTCCTGCAGTAAACGGAGAGAGTAAGGTGAACAAAAGAGCCAGATAAGGATAAGAGTAGTTGTTATTATTGTTGTCTGATGACTCACACTGCTTGTTTGATATATTCACTAGAGGAAGGGAACCTCTAGACTGCTGCTGAGCTCACTGCAGCCATGGCATCTCTCCCCCTTTATGACTCTTTGCTGTGAACATGCATCTTTCAATGCTGCCTCTAGACATATCCTCAGTGATGTTCCTGGAATCATTGGGTGTTTCAGGTCTTTCAACACCATACACCCTCCTCCAGGTGACCCAGCCAGGGCTGATCAGACCCCAGCTTGTGTCCAGATGGCTAGCAACTGGCTCCATGGCTCTCCTCTTCTGAGCCACAGCCACCTTGAGGCTCTCTCTTCCACGTTGTTAATACTGCAGATGGCTCTCCTTTTCCTCTCTCCTACAATGCCCAGATTGCTAAAGGCTCTGACTAGAGAATGAGCTACAAATCCTCTGCACCCTGCTTCCACTGGGAGATACCTTGCTTTCCATCCAGCCTGCTGACAGGTGTTAACCAGCTCTGCATACTTTGAGAGCTTCCTTTCGAAAGCTTCTTCCAAGCGATCTTCTCATGGAACTGTCAGGTCCAGCATCACAGCTTGCTTGGTTGACTCAGACACTAGGACAATGTCTGGTCACATGGTGGTGGCTGTGATGTGGCTGGGGAACTTCAGCTGTCGTCCAATGTCAAACAACAGCTGCCAGTCCCATGCCGAGGTAAGGATGCCTGCCGATGCTATTGTTTTGGTAGGATTGGGCTACTCTCCCACTCTGACCTGCTTTCACTATATGTTGTAAATAAATAAGTACTCAGGATTTAAATATACTTTGTTGTTTTTATGCTTTAGGATCACAGTATCATAATTTCATAGATATTAAATTAATCATGAGAAAGATGTCTGACAGAACAATTTTCTAAATGACATTGTGAACCTGTACTCTTTATTATATTGTCTCTCCAATACCTCTAACTATAATTAAAACAACCAATGAATCTCATTTATTAATCTTTTATAAAGCTGTGTGTAAATGTTTGTGAAAGCAAAAACCAGACAAAGAATTCCTCTGTATTTAAAAATGATTTGGGATCACTGAATTTTTTCATATTCACTTGCATATGTTGATGTATGTTACCCATAAATTACTAGGCACATCTAAACCACAGTTGATTTGCATTTGGTGACATCCACAAAACTCCATGAAAGCAAAGCTCACAAAGCTGAAATGATGAGCAAAAAATAGACTTTTTTCAGAGGTAGAAGTGAAAGTTGTTTTGACTCACATCTAAGCCTATATATATGGGCAGTGGCTAGACTTTGCTTGGAGCCGGTCTACAATGAAGAAGTAAGGTGACTCCTTCCCTCCACCAGTCTGGGTGCACACCTTGGGCAAGTGTCGGTACGGCCTAAGCCTCCCTGAACCAGGGAAATGGTTATAAACACAGCGTTGGCAGCAGGATGTCGTTAATGTCTGTGGCAGATGAACCTTTAAAAGCCAATGGTACAGGCATTAGATGGCATACATACTTCCGTCGGTGGGGGGTTTATAGGATCAACGAAGCTGACTTTATGTTAGGACTGTTAATGTTAGTCATGTTGTCTGTTGTTGCCTGGATGGGGATGGGTTCCCTTTTGGGTCTGGTTCCTCTCGGGGTTTCTTCCTCGTGTTGTCTGAGGGAGTTTTTCCTTGCCACCGTTGCCACTGGCATGCTCGTTGGGGATAGATCAGGGATAAAATTAGCTCATATTTTAAGTTGTTCAAATTCTATAACGCTGCTTTGTGACAATGTTTATTGTTAAAAGCGCTATACAAATAAACTTGACATACAAGCTAACTACACAGTTAATGCATGGCATCACACAGCAAGTTAGCTGTCACTGTGGGGCAACCTCTTTTATCCACTGAGTCTGTTACACATTCTGTGTACCACTCAGGCGATGGATTCTGAGGTCCAGAGAGACAGACAGTGGGGGCATGACGCTGTCTGGTCTTTATCGTGCATGGCGTGTTGTTGTGAAGAGTAAGTCCTATGGCGATGGAGTGAGGGTGACGGTAGCAGGCTTGAGGAGCTGGAAGCTACTAGCAGGATCTCTGCACATAGGCGGCTTGCACTAGATGGTCACTACCCTGTTGCAGTGTTGCCAACTCCTCAGTAAGGAAAGTTGCTATTAGCTACCCTTAAAGTCGCTAGAAGTCGTGAAATGACATCATTGCCTAATTTGCATAATTGACAATTTGCAAGTAATTGTAATGGACACTATAGGAGAGAGGACTATTGTCATGGGAGAGACAAAAAGTGAGTAACAAACACCCTAAATATGTTTAGAACTGCAAATGAACTTTCTTCTTCTTTTTTTACATTTTGCCATTGAAATAGGCCATCACTTCTCAAAATAACAATGACTTTAGTCAATTTTTTTTTATTTATATAGCACCAAATCATAATACAATTATCTCAAGGCACTTTCCACATTACATAAATCAATTTTGTCTTGTATTGTTAAATGTTAGAATATCAAATAGAATCAAAAGACTGTTATGTGGGGTGGAATTGTTAGCTCTACATCCAACCCTCCTCCTTTATCCGGGCTTGGGACTGGCAAAGTGACCCAAAAGAGACACTCTGGCAGAGTTACTTAGGTTTTGGGTTTGTTTTTGTAACAGTTCAGTATTGGTGGGTGGAGCACAGAGGACGGCAGGACAGAGATCAGGTTCACAATAGCGTTTATTGCTAGACTTTTCAGCTTAACAACATTCCACACTCAAATAGACACACACAACTGGCATCTTGTTCAGGGCTGAGCTCCCTCCGCTCTCGCTCTCCCTCCTGATATAGGGCGCGGTCACTGGGAAGACACACAAACACGGGTTAATTGCTCTCAGGTGTAGTGATTCTGCCACTTACCTTCCCTGACTCCGCCCTCCTGTCACAGACCAGCACTTGACCACACCCCCGTTGCCACATACCCCCACCGCCTGACTCGACTCCCCCCCCCCCCCCCCCGATGGGAGAGGAAGTCTGCCACGACCATCTGCGCCCCTGGCCTGTGGACCACCTTGAAATTAAAGGGTTGGAGCGCCAGATACCAACGGGTGATCCGCGCGTTGGCATCTTTCATGCGGTGGAGCCACTGGAGGGGCGCGTGGTCCGAACAGAGGGTGAAAGGGCGCCCCAGCAGGTAGTACCGGAGGGCGAGAACCGCCCACTTGATGGCCAAACACTCTTTCTCTATGGTGCTGTAGCGCCCCTCACGCACCGACAGCTTCCTGCTGATATACAGGACAGGGCGGTCCTCCCCCTCCACCTCCTGGGACAAAACTGCCCCCAGCCCTCTGTCCGACGCATCGGTCTGCAACATAAAAGGGAGAGAAAAGTCAGGGGAGTGTAGAAGTGGCCCCCCACACAGTGCAGCCTTTACCTCTGAGAAAGCCCGCTGGCACTGCTCCGTCCACTGGACCGGGACTGGTGCCCCCTTTTTAGTGAGATCAGTCAGCGGGCTGGTGACGTCCGAATAATTAGGTATAAACCTACGATAATAGCCAGCCAGCCCCAGGAACTGTCTCACCCCCTTTTTGGTCTTGGGCCTCGGGCAGGCCGCAATTGCTGCCGTCTTATTAATTTGGGGATGCACCTGCCCGTTGCCCAAGTGGAAGCCCAGATACCGTACTTCCACCCGCCCAATTGCACACTTCTTTGGGTTGGCTGTGAGCCCCGCTCGCCTCAGCGACCTAAGGACGGCCCTCAGATGTTCGAGGTGCCGCTGCCAGTCATTACTATAGATGATGATGTCATCTAAATATGCGGCCACATAAGTGGCGTGAGGGTGGAGGACTCTGTCCATCAGCCGCTGAAACGTAGCGGGTGCCCCAAACAGCCCAAATGGAAGGGTGACGAATTGGTGTAAACCAAACAGTGTGGAAAAGGCCGTTTTTTCTCGGGATAGTGGAGTCAAGGGGATCTGCCAATATCCCTTCGTCAAATCCAGCATCGAATAAAAGCGAGCAGTGCCGAGTCGATCGAGCAACTCATCAATGCGAGGCATTGGGTACGCGTCGAATTTAGACACCGCGTTGACTTTTCTATAGTCCACACAGAACCGGACCGACCTGTCAGCCTTGGGTACCAAGACCACCGGGCTGCTCCAGTCACTGTGGGACTCCTCGACGATGCCCATTTCGAGCATGGTCGGAAGTTCTTCCTGAACCACCTTTTTTTTGTGTTCGGGTAGCCTGTACGGGCGGCTACGCACTACCACCCCCGGGGGCGTCTCTATGTGGTGCTCTATGAGGTTAGTGAGACCGGGCAGGGGCGAGAACACATCCGAAAACTTGGTCTGCAACGGGGCGACCTCCGTGAGTTGGGTCGGGGAGAGGTGGTCTCCACAGGGGACCGGAGAGGTACGTGATGCCAATGTCCCTTTTTGAACCTCCGGCCCCAGCTCCGCCTTCTCCGGAACCACTGACACCAACGCCACGGGGACCTCCTCATTCCAGAGTTTAAGCAGGTTGAGGTGGTAAATCTGTAGCGCCCCACCCCTGTCCGTTCGCCTCACCTCATAGTCGACGTCCCCGACTCGCCGTGTGACCTCAAAGGGTCCTTGCCACTTGGCGATCAATTTGGAGCTCGACGTGGGCAACAGTACAAGTACCTTATCTCCCGGTGTGAACTCTCTAAGGCGCGTACCCTTGTCGTACAGGCGGGCTTGCCGTTCCTGGGCCTGCCGCAAATTCTCCTGAGTTAGGTGGGTGAGCGTGTGGAGTTTTGCGCGCAGGTCCATAACGTACTGAATTTCGTTCTTACTTTGTGAAGGTCCCTCCTCCCAATTTTCCCGCAGCACATCCAGGATGCCACGCGGCTTACGCCCATATAATAATTTGAACAGGGAGAATCCCGTGGAGGCTTGGGGGATCTCTCGCACTGAGAACAGCAAGGGTTCGAGCCACTTATCCCAATTACGTGCGTCCTCACTTACGAATTTCTTAATAATATTTTTGAGGGTGCGGTTGAACCGTTCCACTAAACCGTCCGTTTGTGGGTGATACATGCTGGTGCGGATCGGCTTAATCCCCAATAACCCATACAGTTCGCGCAGTGTTCGTGACATAAACGTAGTGCCTTGATCAGTCATAATCTCTTTTGGGATTCCAACTCGGGAGATAATGCGGAAGAGTGCCTCTGCAATACTGCGTGCTGAGATATTGCGCAGAGGCACTGCTTCCGGGTATCGCGTTGCATAGTCCACCAGAACTAATATAAAGCGGTACCCTCGTGCTGACCGATCTAATGGCCCGACGAGATCCATCCCAATTCTCTCAAACGGGGTCTCGATTAACGGTAGAGGGCGCAAAGGCGCTTTTGGAATGGCCGCTGGGTTTACCAACTGGCATTCGCGGCATGCCGTACACCACCTACGGACATCGCCGCGAATCCCCGGCCAATAGAATCGGGCCATTATTCAGGCTAGTGTTTTATCCTGCCCCAAGTGTCCAGCCATGGGATTAAAGTGAGCCGCCTGGAATACCAATTCCCGGCGGCTCTTTGGAATTAAAAGCTGCGTGATTCGCTCCTCAGTTTGAGTGTCCTGCGTCACTCGGTATAATCTATCCTTCATAATCGCGAAGTAGGGGAAAGACGGGGTGGCGTTCGGCTGGAGCGTTTGACCATCGATTACTCTCCCTTGGTCAAACGCATGCCGCAGAGTCTCGTCTTGCGACTGCTCTAATGGGAAATCCGCGAAGGATTCCCCAAGAGAGAGAGGAGGAGCCAGCGGCTCCTCACTCTGACGCGGAGCTGACGTAGACAGCTCTGTGACAGTTGCTCCCACCAAAGCGACACCGGGACCTCCCCCTGTCAAATGGCAGGACCCACTCTCTACTAGGCGTGTCATTAAACCCCGAAATCCCGGCCAATCAGTCCTCAAAATTAAAGAGTGGGTAAGGCGAGGAATAACCGCCGCCTTCACTATAAATTTTTCCCCTCTGAAAATAATGTGGACCGACACCAAAGGGTAGCGGTGAACATCCCTGTGCACAAACAACACCTTCACCCCTTGTGCTCCCCCCAATGCCTCGTTTTGAACCAGGCTTTGGCGAATTGAGGTCTGATTACAACCAGAATCCACCAACGCCTGATATGTAGCCCCTTGGATACTCACCGGTATGCGATACGCTCCGGCCCGATCGAGGGCGGCCTCTGGCGCGTCGGGGATCCGAACCACCGCGCCCACTTCCATTGCTGTGCATTGCTGTTGAAGGTGGCCCGGCTCCCCGCAGCGCCAGCAAACCGGCCCGGGCTTTCCCTCTGCACCGGTGATCTGGGGCTCACTCACCTGAGGTGGGGGAGAGACAGACACAGAAGGGAGAAACGGGAGGGCACCGCGGGTGCGGCGGGCCGGCTGGGGTGGTGCCGGCCCCCGCCTCCGCGGTGGGGGAATGGGGCGAGGATGGGACACAGGAGGAGGGGGAGAGAGAGAGAGAAGAGATGATGCTATCTGCTGTCCTGCTGCCGGGACAGCCGCCAGATGATCCTCCGCCAGCTTGACTGCCTGATCCAGCGACGCCGGGCAGTGGCACTGGACCCACTCCGCGGTTCCTGCTGGTAAGCGGGCGATGAACTGTTCCAGTACCACCTGGTCGACGATTCCCTTGGCGTCGCGATTGTTGGCCCTCAACCACCGCCAGCAGGCATCCCGGAGCTGCTGGCCGAACGCGAACGGCCGGCCGACTTCCTCCAACCGCAGCGCGCGGAAGCGCTGGCGCTGTTGTTCCGGTGTGCGCCCCACGCGCTGGAGGACGGCCCGGTGGAGGTCCGTGTAGGCCAGCTGGTGGTCGGTGGGGAGCTGTAGCGCAGCCAGCTGTGCCTCTCCCGTTAGCAGGGGGAGAAGGCGCGCCGCACGCTGCTCCATCGGCCACCCCGAGGCTTCGGCGACCTGTTCAAATAACGTGAGGAACGCCTCGGGGTCGTCCTGCGGGCCCATCTTGGTGACAGTGAGGGGAGACGGGCCCGCGGTAGGAGCACTGGTGGACCCCGCCGATGCGAGGAGGTGCCGGAATGCCTGTCGATCTTCTTGTTGGGCCAACACCAGGGCCTCGAACCGCTCTTCTTGCTCCTTTCGGAGGGTGAGTAGCACCTGGTGCTGGCTTTGCTGGGCCGTGGCGAGGGTGTGGACCAGTTCAGCAAACGGGGAGGACTCCATGGGGCTGTGAGGCTGCTGTGCTCCAGATCCCAGGTTTCGGCACCACTGTAACGGTTCAGTATTGGTGGGTGGAGCACAGAGGATGGCAGGACAGAGATCAGGTTCACAATAGCGTTTATTGCTAGACTTTTCAGCTTAACAATGTTCCACACTCAAATAGACACACACAACTGGCGTCTTGTTCAGGGCTGAGCTCCCTCCGCTCTCGCTCTCCCTCCTGATATAGGGCGCGGTCACTGGGAAGACACACAATCACAGGTTAATTGCTCTCAGGTGTAGTGATTCTGCCACTTACCTTCCCTGACTCTGCCCTCCTGTCACAGACCGGCGCTTGACCACACCCCCGCTGCCACAGGATTTTTTTTTTTTAGGTTTTTTTTTTTTTAGGGTTTTTTTTTTCGGTTTTCTTAAGTTTATGCTCCACTTAGGAGCCTACAACAAGTCAGAACATAACATTTTAACGTGACAACATTAACAATCTTAATGGACCAAAAAGAGACAATAGAAAAAAACTGTCAATGGCAATGTAAAGTAAATGATGCTAATTAGTCTGGCCCTAATTCACATTTCATTGTTTTTTTTTTTTTCAGACCCTCCCTCCACACACACAAGCTGTGCTGGCTCACAGAAAGAGTAGGTCATCCTCATTATGGTCAAGGCTTCCTATGGCAGGTTCAGCAACTGAGGAAGCTGACTTAAATGAGTAAGCAGCTGATGTGCCAAAGAGCTGCAAAACATCAGGCAGCTTGTGCTCATAGCAAGCCTTACCAGACAGCTTCAGACCAAATCAGACATACAGGATGGAGTTAAGGGTCTGCAAGGACATCCGATTTCTAAGTTTGTTTTTTACCACACTCATTTGGCTGAATAATTTCTCGACTTCAGCATTCGAGTGTGGCAAAGACAACACAGCAGCCATGGCAAGTTCCTGAAACGGGTTGATATCAGCTGCATCCCTGAACTTCCAAATCTCACTCCAGAAGCCCACTGTGTTTTTTTTTTTTGTTTCATTCCACTTACTAAGATGGATGACAGACCATTGCTGGACAACCTTGTCTATCTGTGCAGGAGAGTAGCCAAGGAGCTTGGCTATTTTTTCTATTTCTCCCAGGCTCTTATTGTGCTTCAGAGTTTCCTCTACATTGAAAACTGACATGTACTGCAATGCTTCGATGTTGTCCGGCAGTCTCACCTTCAACTCATTAGTGAGGGAGATGGTGAAGGCTACACACAGCTTTTGGACATTGTCCTTCTCCTCAGGCGCAATATGGAGCTCAACTGCCTTTGACTCAAAAAGGTAACCAAGGTACGGTTTGGGACTGATGTATCCATCAATTGGCTCTTTGAGTACATCAATGTTTGCCAGTGGATTCAGCACCCTGTTACTCACAGACTTTATCTGGCTAACCAAGCTGTCAAGAAGTTTAAGAGGATCTACCTGCTCTCCCTCAAAAAGCCTTGATGGCCAACTGTACCTCACTCAGCACTGACTTCAAAAAAGTCAGATGTTTTGAGGATCATTGTACATGGAATATAAAACCTCAGCCATGTAGCAGTGTTCACTGGACTTGGTGACTGCAAAATGCAGTTCAAGTGCCTCCCACTGGTCCAAAATGTGTGAAACCGCTGGTTCAATGGAGAGCCAAAGTGTAGCACACACCTTGGTTATTTGTAAGGGTTTCTCCCCACAGTTGATGGTCTCATATAGTGCTTTGTAGGCCTCCCTGTGCTTTGGAGACACTGAAAACCAGTTCCAAGTCTCCCGTACCAAGTACTCCACACTACAGGGGATGGTGTCATTGGAAGCATGGCTCACAGCAAGCTGCAGAGAGTGACATACACAGCGAATAAGAACCAGATCTTTAAGGCCATACTCCTCCTTCCGCACTTTATGAACCCCACTGTTAATCCCCGTCATAACGGAGGCATTGTCAGTCCCTATCCCCAGGAGTTTCTCTTTTTTAAGACAACACCTCTCCAGGAAAGCCACAACAGCTCAGGCTATAGATCTGGCATCTCCTCCCTCCAACTCAACTAGCCCCAGAAATGTTGAGACAATTGTGTGTTTGGTGTCACCTGAAGTACCTTATCACAACCCCCAAGTACTTAGAAACACTTACATCCGTGGACTCCTTGAGGAGGAGGCTGAAATGCTGGTCACCCACATCTGCAACCAACTTTTTTAGAAAGTATGGTGCTAGAACACCATTAATCATTTCCGGGCACTTTGTCCTGTGCATTTTGAAGTGAGTAGCAGCAGTGGAGTCTGAGAAAGCAGCTTTACATGCTTCACCAATGTGATCACATGCCAGCAGGGAAGCGTGTTCAGCAATAGCTAATGCCATGGTGGCTTCAGCCTTTTTTGCAGAGTCAATCTTTTTACACATTAATGGCAGCTTGCTTTGGGTGAAACTGTGATAAGGCTTTGCCTTTTGAGTATGTTTTTGAGTTGCCTTTTTTTTTTATGTCACAAAGTTTGGCGTAGAATTCAGCCTTACAATACAGGCAGTATGCCCGTGTATCATCCCCAATAAACTGTTTCAACCAGCCTTTGAATTCAGGGTGTGATTCCCACTCCTTTCTGTATTTCTGAGTGTACAGTTTAGACTGAGACATGATGAGCTAGCTAGCTAGATGTTTAGCTTATGCACACACAAAGTGGATGAGGTGAGTAAGTGACTGAGGCTGTGTGAGTAAAATGTAGTGACTTATTTTAGTGTGACAGTGAAGAAACATTTACATCCCGCTCTCTAAGCCAGGGCGGGAATACTGGCGGCTTTGCACATGATGCGCGATTCATTAGAAGTCTGGAGTGGAGAGGAGTGCCCCCACCACTCCTCTCTACTCTGACTGCAGCTGGGACTGCTGTGTGAGGCCGCTGTGACACTGACTGCCTGTGAGTGCTGTGGGTTGGCGGAGGGGCTCACGGCAGCACCTGCTGCTCGTTGAGGACAGTACCTGCAGAAATATACATACTTTCATGTCAGAGTCTCCAAAACACCAGAAAAGTCTCCAATAACATCAGTAAAAGTCACTAGATTTGTCGCTAGTCACTTTTGACAAAAAAAGTCGCCAAGAGGATTTGTAAAGTCGCCAGATTTAGCGAGAAAGTTGCCAAGTTGGCAACACTGTCCTGTTGAACTATGAGCAACAATGAGGTTGAGGCAGCTGTGTGAGTGTCCAGGCAGCCCTTTTTAGGGATAGCACTGCCTGCCCTGGATGGGGATGCCCCTAGAAATGGTGGGGTAAAAAAAAACCTCTTGCTCGTATTGTACCTGGCTGGTTCACCACGGCCAGCGGGCTTTCACTACAGTGGTAAAAATTACAAGAAAATTAAATTGAGTGTTGCCAGATGGAATGTATGTACTATGCTGGATAATGAGACCAGACCTGAATGGAGAACTGCTCTAATTGCCAAAGAGCTGGAGAGATACAACACTGATATTGCTGCCCTCCACGAAACTAGGACTGAAGGTCAAGGGCAAATCCATGAGAGTGAGTACACTTTCTTTTGGATTGGGAAAAGGCAAGGCAGGAGAGATGCTGGAGTGGCGTTTGCCATATCAAACAACATCGTATCGAGATTGTCCGATTTACCATCAGGAATCTCTGAGAGATGCATAAGCCTCCATGTCCCACTTGCTAACCACCGTTTCCGATCACTTGTGAATGCTTATTCAAGATGTTTATTTGTCATATACACAATAACAGACACAGCGGTTATTATTGGGTAATGAAATTCTTATTTTGCAACTACCCGACCAAACTATGCTTACTAATATAAAAAGAAATGTATATAAAATACAAAATATAAAATATAAATTATAAAGTGCATATGCAATGCAAAATATAAAAGTACAACCCCGATTCCAAAAAAGTTGGGACAAAGTACAAATTGTAAATAAAAACGGAATGCAATGATGTGGAAGTTTCAAAATTCCATATTTTATTCAGAATAGAACATAGATGACATATCAAATGTTTAAACTGAGAGAATGTATCATTTAAAGAGAAAAATTAGGTGATTTTAAATTTCATGACAACACATCTCAAAAAAGTTGGGACAAGGCCATGTTTACCACTGTGAGACATCCCCTTTTCTCTTTACAGCAGTCTGTAAATGTCTGGGGACTGAGGAGACAAGTTGCTCAAGTTTAGGGATAGGAATGTTAACCCATTCTTGTCTAATGTAGGATTCTAGTTGCTCAACTGTCTTAGGTCTTTTTTGTTGTATCTTCTGTTTTATGATGCGACAAATGTTTTCTATGGGTGAAAGATCTGGACTGCAGGCTGGCCAGTTCAGTACCCGGACCCTTCTTCTACGCAGCCATGATGCTGTAATTGATGCAGTATGTGGTTTGGCATTGTCATGTTGGAAAATGCAAGGTCTTCCCTGAAAGAGACGTCATCTGGATGGGAGCATATGTTGCTCTAGAACCTGGATATACTTTTCAGCATTGATGGTGTCTTTCCAGATGTGTAAGCTGCCCATGCCACATGCACTAATGCCATACCATCAGAGATGCAGGCTTCTGAACTGAGCGCTGATAACAACTTGGGTCGTCCTTCTCCTCTTTAGTCCGAATGACACGGCGTCCCTGATTTCCATAAAGAACTTCAAATTTTGATTCGTCTGACCACAGAACAGTTTTCCACTTTGCCACAGTTCATTTTAAATGAGCCTTGGCCCAGAAAAGACGTCTGCGCTTGTGGATCATGTTTAGATATGGCTTCTTCTTTGAACTATACAGTTTTCGCTGGCAACAGCGGATGGCACGGTGAATTGTGTTCACAGATAATGTTCTCTGGGAATATTCCTGAGCCCATTTTGTGATTTCCAATACAGAAGCATGCCTGTATGTGATGCAGTGCCGTCTAAGGGCCCAAAGATCACGGGCACCCAGTATGGTTTTCCGGCCTTGACCCTTATGCACAGAGATTCTTCCAGATTCTCTCAATCTTTTGATGATGATATGCACTGTAGATGATGATATGTTCAAACTTTTTGCAATTTTACATTGTCATACTCCTTTCTGATATTGCTCCACTATTTGTCAGCACAGAATTAGAGGGATTGGTGATCCTCTTCCCATCTTTACTTCTGAGAGCCACTGCCACTCCAAGATGCTCTTTTTATACCCAGTCATGTTAATGACCTATTGCCAATTGATCTAATGAGTTGCAATTTGGCCCTCCAGCTGTTCCTTTTTTGTACCTTTAACTTTTCCAGCCTCTTATTGCCCCTGTCCCAACTTTTTTGAGATGTGTTGCTGTCATGAAATTTCAAATGAGCCAATATTTGGCATGAAATTTCAAAATGTCTCACTTTCGACATTTGACATGTTGTCTATGTTCTATTGTGAATACAATATCAGTTTTTGAGATTTGTAAATTATTGCATTCCGTTTTTATTTACAATTTGTACTTTGTCCCAACTTTTTTTGGAATCGGGGTTGTAGAATGAAAATAAATGAAAATAAACATAATTAAAATATAGAATAAAAAACATGTCTGTGAAGATTCTCAGTCATCCAGGTCATAGTAACTGTGGGTGGTAAAAGAGAGCAACTGGGCTTGCTTGAAGATTCTTGAAGACGTTTCACCTCTCATCCGAAAGGCTTCTTCAGTTCTGTCTGACTAGTAGGGAGTATCAGGTATTTATCCTCTCATGGATGAATACCTGATACTCCCTACTGTCCAGTAAGACAGAAGTGCTGACTTGGAGGAAGAAATCTGACCAGGCTACACAACCGGACATAGAAGAGAAATGGGTGAAGAACTTATCTGACAGGGTACTCACCCAACCAGTGAAAGATGGTTTATCCAAGGGACTTAATTTTGCAGTTTCACCAGAGTGGATACCAGTGGTAGATCTCATCACAGCTACAGAGTCAGCCATCAGAAACAACAATCTGACCAACACATAGGCAGAACAACTTAGACTGAAGATATAAGCTGCTCTGTCCAGTGCAAAAGCACCCCCCTCCAACCTCACCAGTCAAGAAAGGAGAGCTCTTACATTGCTTCAAAGAGACCGGGACATCACCATCCTTCCTGCTGACAAAGGGATATGCACAGTGGTGCTAAACACAGCGGACTACCACTCAAAGATGACCAGTCTCCTCAGCGACACAACCACCTATGAAACCTTAAGGCAGGACCCCACCAGTTGTTACAAAAAGAAAGTTGTTAGATGCCTGCAACAACTAGAAGAGGACCAAGCCATCAACCAATCTCTGTACTACAGATTGTACCCTGGGAAAGCTGTTCCTCTCATATACAGACTTCCCAAGATTCACAAGGAAGGAGCTCCACTCAGACCTATCATCAGCAGTATAAACTCTGTCACCTATAACATTGCCAAACACCTAGCCACCATCCTGGCTCCTCTTGTTGGGAATACGCTACATCACATCAAAAACTCCCAATATTTTGCTACTAAAGTTGCAGACCTCAAACTAGACTTAGATGAAACCATGGTTTCCTACGATGTCACTTCTCTTTTCACCTGCATTCCCACCACAGAAGCAGTCAAATCTGTTAGAAAACGACTCCTTCAAGACAACACCTTACTGGATAGAACGAACCTCACCATGGACCAGATTTGCACCCTGCTTGACTTCTGCCTGACTACCACTTATTTCCAGTTTAATGAAAGTTTCTACAGACAGAAGCATGGATGCGCCATGGGCTCACCGGTGTCCCCTACTGTGGCCAATCTTTACATGGAGGAAGTGGAACATAAAGCTTTGACCACTTTTTCAGGAGTTGCTGCCAGCCACTGGTTCAGATATGTGCATAGGCGGTTTTAAACGGGGGCCAGGGGGGGCCAGTGCCCCTGTAAAATTGCTCCTGGCCCCTGTTGTGGCCCCTGTGCTGAACAGGTAACAAGATTTATTAATTTTGACGTGCGCTGGCTCGAAGATCGGAACTGACATGACGGAGTGTTCTACACGGACTCCTTAAAGCGCTACACGCACACTGTTACCTGCAGCAGAAAGACCCGCAGCAGCGCGAATTGCACTGTAAAAAAAAATATTTGTTGTTTTAACTTAAAGTTAGTGCAAGGGCTGCCTTAAAATTTTGAGTTCACTGGAATTCACATAGTAAGTTAAATTGTTGTGAACTTACTATATTAATTTTCAGTGAACTCAAAATTTTAAGGCAGCCCTTAAGGCAACCCTTGCACTAACTTTTTTAAGTTAAAACAACAAATATATTTTTTTTTTACAGTGTGTAAACTTCGGACGTGAGAGATTGCAGCCCTGCAAGGACTAGGCTACTGCAAAGAGGCGAAGGTAAGGAAAATTATTCAATTTCGTAACGTCAGTGTTTGCACATATCCGTGTTTTACTGTTGTTGTTCACTACAATAATAAATCCATTTTATTGCGCTTTCTTAAAAGTGCGTTGCACAGCAATAAGTAGCCTAACTTAATATTTTTGGGAAATGGGTAAAATAACCGACAGTGTTTAACCTTCTTGTAAAACTTGAATGGCCTTTTGATATGTAGAGGCTACATTCCTCTCCGTTTACTTTTTAGTACAGACCTACTGTAGGCTATCATCATGGAAAGAAGCAAGAAGGAGATTATGTCCTTTTTTGTCCCTGTTGGCAAAAAGCAACATAGAGAGAGTAAGGAAGATGAAGATTATGAAAGAGGAGAGAGAGCCAGAGGTGGAGAGAGAGCCAGAGGTGGTGGTTGGAGAGGTGGAAAGTGAGGCATCTGAAAGGCAATCTGAGAGTGAGGATGAAGACATTCAGGATCAGATTGAGGGACAGAATGAGGGACAACCCAACAAGTCATTGGGACAACCAGATTCACCATGCATATCAAGTACAGCACCATCAGGTTTGTGATGTTGAATAAATGTATGTGTGTGAGCAGTGTCGACCTACAATTCATATAGCCTACCCTGAAAGTGTGAAGTCTGAATAATAATTAATAAATCTCATCATCTCTAGCCGCTTTATCCTTCTACAGGGTCGCAGGCAAGCTGGAGCCTATCCCAGCTGACTACGGGCGAAAGGCGGGGTACACCCTGGACAAGTCGCCAGGTCATCACAGGGCTGACACATAGACACAGACAACCATTCACACTCACATTCACACCTACGGTCAATTTAGAGTCACCAGTTAACCTAACCTGCATGTCTTTGGACTGTGGGGGAAACCGGAGCACCCGGAGGAAACCCACGCGGACACGGGGAGAACATGCAAACTCCACACAGAAAGGCCCTCGCCGGCCCCGGGGCTCGAACCCAGGACCTTCATGCTGTGAGGCGACAGCGCTAACCACTACACCACCGTGCCGCCAATTAATAAATATAAAATACAAATAATAGATATAATAATAAATGAATAATGATAAATAAATGTTGTTCTCAGTCGCACTCTCATATTTACTGTATTCACCTTTCTCCAGATATCAGCAAGTGCTTGGACAACACTCCAGTGCAGCCACGTCTGAAGAAAAGGTTCATTGTATGCAAAAATAGAAATCTTATTTTACAAAAAAGAGAAACATGGTTTTAAGATTTACTGAGCACAGTTTATTTTATGTTTAGGCTATTGAGACAGAATGTTTATCTCATTGTATTTATGCTCAATATATTTTGTTTTGGTTTTAAATAAACTAAACAAAACATTTTGAACGCTTAAATATTGCCATGTTTTGCCCATATGTGCCCCCCTGAAAAAACACTGGCCCCACCTCGGCCCCCCTAGTAATTTTGGTCTAGAACCGCCACTGGATATGTGGATGACACCTGGGTTAAAATCAAAACCCATGAAGTGGAAGCCTTCTCTAAGCACATCAATGTAGTAGATATCAACGTTAGTTTCTCTCAGGAGGACGTCAGTGGGAATAATCTAGCCTTCTTGGATTGTGATGCTAAGACAGAAGCCTTAGCATCGAGGTCTAACGGAAACCCACACACACAGACCAGTACCTACTCTTCGACTCTCACCACCCACTGGAACAAAAATTGGGGGTCATTAGGACCTTGCAACACAGGGCTCAGAACATCCCTACAACAGTAGAGGGAAAAGAGAAGGAGCAGAATCACATCAAGAAAGCATTTCAGAACTGCGGGTATCCCAACTGGTCTTTCTTCAAGAGCAGAAAAAGGAACATAATGGACAAGGAGGATAACAGGAACAAACGCAAGAACATTGTCATTCCCTACATTTCTGGTCTATCTGAGAAACTCAGGAGGATCTTCTACAACAGGGGTCGGCAATTAAGTTTGGACCCAGGCCAAATTTTTTTCTGACAATAGCATCGCGGGCCATGGCCATGCTTTTCTAATGGGGGAAAAACGTTATATATTTTTTTCTATTATATTAAAAATAAACATTATTTAACTTTTAAAATGCATTTAATTTAATTTCATTTAAAACATTAATTTGCTTCTATGCACTGTTATTATGCCGACTGCTGCATCTCCTGGCGTCTCTCATGAAACAGGCGACCTGCCTAGCAACCTGCCGTAACTAATGTATACAATTGCCGGTTATTTATTCTTTTGGATGACGTGTAAATGATTAGCTGAAGATTACTAGCTGTCGATGCAAAATGTCGTTGTCAAAAGCCATGAAAAGAAATGGATTTGTTGGATTCGTTTACAAGGAAACTGGAGTTGTTCCAGTCAGATATATCAAGTGGAAGGCTCTTGCACTTCGCAACATTAAAATCACAGGGAGGGGGGGCGAGTGACAGGAATAATGACTGAATTCATCGAAAAGCTACGGGCCAACTTTCAGTCACGGTTCCAACACTACTGTGTCCAAGGGAAATCGTTGGTTTTGTCCGCGACCCATTCTCCATCTGAAGCAAGGAATTCTCCTCATTGGCGAAAAAAAAACATCAGCTTGTTAGACAAGGCAACGTTTCAGTTGGAGCTCATTGATTTCCAGACAAGCTCCCTCGTCCGTGATGCGTTTAGTGAGCATTCCGTGGAGGATTTCTGGATTGGATGCTCGGAGGAGTACACGGTGATTAAGAAACTTGCCCTTTATGTGCTGATGATGTTTCCATCTACCTATACTTGTGAGTCAAGCTTTTCTTCAATGAACGCAATCAAAACACACGAGAGGAACCGTCTGACCAATCCAAACCTGGAAAACTGCTTGAGGATAAAAGTGACATCCCTGTCGCCTGACATCCACAAAATTGTGACCGAAGGGAAGTGTCACTTTTCCCATTAAGTGAGTACTGGCCTTGTTAATAGTCTTTTTAAATAGTCATATTGTTTGATCTTATTTAAATCGTAATTTCCTCTTTTTTCTTTCTTTATTCAGGAGCAGCGCAGATCCTTCTCTCACGCCGCTGATGTGCATTCGCTTTTTTCTTTTTTTTTTTTTAAATTAGGCTATTTGATATTTGAGCCGACCTTATGGGGTTTTTTTTAATGTAGCCTAATGAAATATAGGCTATTTTTTCACCTTGTCCATTGTGAGAGGGAGACAGGACATTTTTGTTTTCCATAAGATTACACGCACACGCGTGCCAATTACCGTTCCGACCTGTGCATCAAGTAAGGCTAAACAGGCTGCAAGGATGTTCTACCTGTTGCTTTTGTCAAGTTACTTATCAGCTACACTTCAATAAATGTTACGAAATTGGTGGAATTGTTGTATTTTTTTTAAATAAAACATGAGGTTTAAAAAATGTATTAAAAATCATATTTTTTAAACAATAAATTAACGTCATCTCGCGGGCCAGATAGAATTGATGGCGGGCCAGTTTTGGCCCGCGGGCCCCTAATTGCTGACCACTGTTCTACAAACACAACATTCCGGTACATTTCAGACCCAGTAACACCCTGCAGCAGAAACTGGTCCACCCTAAGGACAGAATAGCCAGACACAAACAGGACAACATAGTGTATGCAATTCAGTGCAGTGAGGAATGCACGGACTCATATATTGGGGAAACCAAACAACTGCTTCACAGGCATATGGCTCAACACAGGAGAGCCAGTTCCTCAGGCCAGGACTCTGCTGTCTATCTTCATCTTAACAACAAAGACACTCATTTCAGGATTGCAATGTACGCATTTTAGCCAGAGAGGATCGTTGGTATGAGCGAGGAGTTAAAGAAGCCATTTTTGTCAACCTGGAACGGCCATCACTGAACAGAGGTGGGGGTCTAAGACATAATTTATCAGCCACCTACAATGCAGTCCTTGGCACATTTCCCAGACAACTGAATGCACACCAAAACCCAGCTGTTTTCAGTGACTCACAAGAGGACAGAGAGAATCAGCATTCCATTGATCACCTTAACGGGCAATCCATTGATCACCCTAACGACTCTCAAGGCCATTCACATCCAGCCCCCAGTGACCCACACCAACAGGATGACTCAACGACACCTTAGATGAGCTTTTCATCCATGAGAGGATAAATACCTGATACTCCCTACTAGTCAGACAGAACTGAAGAAGCCTTTCGGATGAGAGGTGAAATGTCTTCAAGAATCTTCAAGCAAGTCCAGTTGCTCTCTTTTACCACCCAAAGAATAACAAATAACCAATCAATGTGCAGCAGGACAACAATCAAACAATATGCATATGGACAGATATAATGTTCAATGTGCAATGTCTTGTGCAAAATTGCAAATATAGAGGTAGATGGTGATTATAATCCGTGGTTCAAAAGCCTGATGGCCTGGGGGTAAAAACTGTTTGTCAGTCTAGTAGTCCTTGCTTTCACACTCCTGTAGCATCTGCCAGAAGGTAGGAGTGTGAATAGTCTGTGCTGTGGGAGTGTTTGGTCCCTGATGATGCTCTATGCCCTTTTTGTGACCCGGGTGTTGTAAATGTCCTGTAGTGGGGGGAGGACAGATCCACAGATGAACTGTGCCATTTTAATGACATGCTGCAGAGCCTTTCTGTCCTGAGTTGTGCAGTTCCCGTACCACACAGTGATGGACTTTGTCAGGACGCTCTCCACTGTGCACTTGTAGAAGTTGCTGAGGAGTTTGGTGGACAGTCCAAATTTCCTCAGCTTCCTCAGGAAGAAGAGTCTCTGTTGAGCCTTCTTGATGGTCTGCTGTGTGTTATGTGTCCAGGTGAGATCCTCACTGATGTGAGTTCCAAGGAATTTAAATGTTTTCACCCTTTCCACCTGTGTCCCATTGATGGTGTGGTGAGGCGTGCTGGTCTCTCCTCCTCTTCCTCGGGTCAATAATTATCTCCTTGGTCTTCTCAGCACCAGGCACCAGCCTGGCACCAGGAGACCAGCCGAGCCACCTCCTTCCCGTAAGCTCTGTCTTCTCCGCTGGTGATCAGCCCAATGACAGTGGTGTCGTCAGCGAACTTGATAATGGAAGTGTTGCTCTGGGAGGGGGTGCAGTCGTAGGTGAAGAGGGTGTACAGGAGTGGACTGAGCACACAGCCTTGGGGGGTCCCTGTGCTCACTGTCTTGGTGCTGGATGTTCTGGTACTGACTCTGACAGCCTGGGGTCTGTTTGTGAGAAAGTCCAGGACCCAGCAGCAGAGGGAGGATGTCAGTCCAAGGGTGGAGAGCTTCTCAGTCTGCTGGGGATGACAGTGTTGAAGGCTGAACTGTAGTCCACAAACAGCATTCGAACATAGGTGTCCCTGTGTTCCAGGTGTGACAAGGCTGAGTGGATGGCTGCATTGACGGCATCATCAGTTGAACGGTTCTGACGATGTGCAAATTGAAGGGGGTCTATTGTGTCTGGGATGTCCTTTTTGATGTGTGACATGACGATCCTCTCAAAACACTTCATTACAACCGAAGTGAATGCAATTGGGCGATAGTCATTCAGGCATGTTATATTGTTTTTCTTTGGGAGGGGCACTATGGTGGTGGTCTTGAAGCATGTGGGCACAAACAACATGGAGAGGGACAGGTTGAAAATGTCTGTGAAGACCTCTGCTAGCTGTGTGGAGCAGGCCCTCAAAGCACGGCCGGGGATGTTGTCAGGGCCGGCTGCCTTTTGGGGATTAGTCCTCCTGAAGACCTTGCTCACCTCAGTTATGGTCACAGTGGGTGAAGAGCTCTGTGCTGCCTCTGCTGGTAGAATCCCTCTGCGTTGGTTGGTGTTGAGGGTGTCGAAGCGAGCATAAAACTCATTCAGCTCATCTGGTGATGTGTTGTGGTTGGCTGTGATCCTACTATTCTTCTGCTGGAAATTGGTGATGTGTCGCAGGCCTTGACACATGCATCTGGAGTCTGAGGTGTTGTAATATCCTTCCAGCTTCAGTCTGTACTGCCTCTTGGCTTCCCTGATGGATCTATGTAGGTCATATCTGGCCTTTTTATATCCATCTGCATCAGCAGAGGCAAAAGCAGTGGAGCATGCATGTAGCATGGAGCACACTTCACTATTAATCCAAGTTTTTTGGTTTGGATATATTTTGCAGCGCTTGGTGGGGACAATGTCATTAATGCATGTGACCACAGATGCATACTCCTCTAAATCCACAGAACAGTCTTCTCTCAAAGCAGCAGTCTTAAACACATCCCAGTTTGTAGAACTGAAGCAGTCCTGTAGCACCAGATCGGTTACTTCATTCCAAACTTTAACAGTTTTACTCACTGGGGGGGCTTGTTTGAGAAGGGTCTTGTAGGCTGGGTAGAGGAACACAGAGATGTGGTCAGGCTGTCCAAAGTTGGGGCGGGGCATAGCCTTGTAGCCATTCCTCACGTTGCTGTAAACATGGTCCAGAATGTTGTCCTTTGTCGGAAAGCTCACGTGTTGGTGGTACTTCGGTAGCACAGTCCTGAGGTTGCAATGGTTAAAATCCCCAGCCATGATGAACACGGCATCTGGGTGTGTGGTCTCGTGTTTGCCGATGATGTCATGTAGTAGTCCTAGTGCTGTAGTCTGGTCGGTCCATGGCGGGATCTCTCTCTCTTTCGTGTATTGTCATCATATGTCCAGTTTTGTGTCATGTAGCCATGCCCTCATCTCAGGTCCCACTCAGAAGAGGCCCTCCTCTGAAGGTGGTCTATGCAGGGGACAAGCAGTGATTATGTGGTTGGCAGTCTGCTCAGGCTCCCCACACTCACACGCTGCACTGTCTGTTAGGCCCCACTTCTTCATAGAGGCTTTGAAGCAGCCAACCCCGGTTGCATAGGCAATTCAGGAGAGTCCATTGCTGGCAAGGTAGGTCTTCTCCTTCAGCGGCATCTCCAGGATCCTGGATGTAGCAGTGTATACATGTCTGACCTGCCAACTCCCATTCCTGCTTCCATGCTGCCACCAGCCAGGCTTTAGTTGACAGGTCCTCCAGGATAGAAGTGAGCATCTCTTGGGCCACCAAGTTGTATGGGTGGCGGGACTTGAGTCTGCTTGGAGGTGTTGCCATGGTTGTGGTGTTATGGAGGAGGTGCCAATCATATTCCTGGGCTTTCCTTGCCAGGGTGAGGGTGGCAGCCTCTCGCCGTAGGCTGGCTGGCACAATTCCTGCTAGGACTGGCAGGTAGGACATGGGGGTGGGTTTCAAGCAGCCAGTTATGATCCTCAGGGCATTGTTAATGGCCGCATCCACCATCTTGGTGTGTGGGCTTCTGTTCCAGGTTGGGGCACAGTACTCGGCAGCAGAAAAGACGAGGGCTTGTGTGGAGATACGTAATACCTTTTGCGGAGGCACCCCAGGCCGTACCAGCGAGGTGACGGATGAGTGAGACCCTTGAAGTTACTTTGGCCCTCACTTCCTTGAGATGTTGTTTATACGACAAAGTCCTGTCCAGGCATACGCCAAGGTACTTTGGGGCCTGTTGGAACTCCAGGGGTTTGCTGTTCATCGAAATCTCCAGCTCCCTTGTCGCTTCCTTGTTGCAGAGTTGGAATGCTGCGGACACCGTCTTCCCAATGCTGAGCTGCAGGCGCCAGCTGCGAAGGTAGGCAGCCAAGATGCCCATGTCCTGGTTTAGGCCCTCTTCCACCGCCTTCCATGTTGGTTGTTGCAGCATAATGGCTAGGTCATCTGCATACCCGTACCTTCTAGATGTTGTTGCAGGTAGGTCAAGGATGTATATATTGAAGTGCATTGGTGAAAGAACAGACCCTTGTGGGACCCCGTTTCTCAGCCTCCTGAGCCTGCTACGCTGGCCGTCACTGGTCTGGAGGATGAAGCTGCGGTTCGACAGCATCTCCATGATGAAATTGACCATATGATGGCCCGGGATGGTTCTCAGCAGCTTCAGGTGGAATCCGCGGTGCCACACTGTGTCATAGGCGGCGGTCAGGTCCAGTAGGACAACCCCTGCTTTTGCTTTGGCCTGGAAGCTGTCCTCAAGGTCTTGCATAAGCAGGGTTACTTGGTCCACTGTTGACCTGCCCCGATGGAAACCAGCCTGTTCCCTTGGAAGCTGTGGGTGTACTATAGGTTCAATACAGCTGTGAATCATCCTCTCCAAGATTTTAAAAGGAACGCAGAGCAGCGAGATTGACCTGTAGGCCTTGGGGTCATCCAGGGGTTTGTTGGGTTTCAACAGGGCTATGACAGCCGCCCATCTCCATGTCCTTGGGAGTTTGGACTTTTGAAGGCACACCGAGAAGAATGCGCACAACCAGGCGGATGTTGTTTCACTCTGGTGGATCACAAACTCTGGATGAATGTTGTCGGGGCCTGGTGTCTTGCCTTGTTTGAGTTTGGATATGGCATCCCTGAGCTCAGTTGATGTAAATTTCCCTGAAAGGTTCGCATTAACACTGGCCGCCCTGGAGAGGGTGGATACCTCGCGAGATGTTAGGCGGGCAAAGTCTTTATCTGCACCTGGGAAGCGGCCATTTTTTAGGAGTTGGGCTGCGATGGCGTTTGCTGTCACCGGGCACTTGGGGGATGTTGTGCTTCTACCTGAGAGCTGATTAATGGTCTGCCACACCTTACGGCTGGAATGGGTGAAGTCAATCGACTCGACGACCTCCATCCATCTGGCCCTACGGGTGACATCCGGCTTCTCAAGAAGTGCCATTGCCGTTGCATCCACTTCAGCTCTTGATCCAGCCTGCTGGTGGGCTCGCAGGAGGTGGTTACACTCTTCGTCCCAACCTGGGATATAGTTTTTGTTATAGCCTCGTGGGATAGATTTTTTTGCTGCCCCATCAGCACTTCGCAGTAGGCCGCGTGTGCGGCATCTACATCAGGAGTGTCTGGGTCCGGAAGACTGGTGGATGTTCTCTGTCTCTGCAGCAAATGCATGCCAGTTGGCCTTCCGGAAGTTCCACCTCCTGACAGGTTTCCCCAAGACCGGCTGCACCAGTGATGGAATTCCAATGACAGATGGTTGGTGGTGTGATCGGGGGAACCTGTCAACGACCCTTCTCTCTGGCATTGGGTCATTACTGTAGAACCCAGCAAAGGCGAGGTCTGGGTTGGTGAATGTGTTCCATCTGGAGGAGTAGAAGGTTGGTGGTTCTTTGGGGTCAAACAGGAGCTGGGCATTGGCGATGGAGGCCCACTTACTCAGTGTCTCACCGTCTGGTGTTGTACGGGTGTAACCCCAATCGGTGTTCTGGCAGTTGAAATCCCCGCCATAGATGGCAGGTGCCGGGGCAATCGGGAGGTCTGATGTGGACAGTACTGACGGTGGGGGCTTGTACACATTCACAACTGTTGTTGTCTGTATCCTCATGGACATCCACTCGAGGCTGGAGCCTGGTGGGGATTTGCCTGTGGCTGTCCAACTGAGGTCAGACCTAACAAAGGTGGCCATCCCATGCTGCCTACTGAGGATGGAGCCGGCGAGGTGGAACCCGGGCAACCTGAGGAAGTCTGCTTTTTCACAGTGTGTCTCCTGAAGGAGGACGGCTACGACTTCGTGGGAGTCAGCGAGGTGGCTTATGATGTCCAGTTTGGCGGTGGTGAGGCCCTCAACATTCAGCTGAAACACTGACAGATCCTGACGCTTGATGGTCGGGATGGCCACCCTCCCTGACGTGAGCTTGTGTCCCCCCCCAACCTCTTGCGCCCTGGTCTGGCAGCGTGATGATTTAAACAGCCAGTGTAAACACAGCACTGAACTCCCTTGGTAGATAAAAGGGTCTGCACTTCACCATCAGCACTTCAATGTCCACACAACAGTGTTTTTCAACCACCTGTACGTCCATACACCATCTGTTGTTAACATAAACACACACACCGCCACCTTTGTTTTTACCGGAAGCGGATGTGCGGTCTCCACGGTGCATGGAGTGGGTCTGTAGTTCAATGGCCGGGTCTGGCAGGCTTGCAGTAGTCCAGGTTTCTGTAAAAAATCAGGGCACAACACTCTCTGATCTCATATTGGTATGTTATCCTAGTTCTCAGTTCATCCATCTTATTCTCAAGTGAGCGAATGTTAGCTAGCAGAAGGCTAGGTAGCGGTGGTCTTGTAGCTCTAGCCTTTAGCCTAGCATGTAGCCCGCCTCTCTTACCGCGCCTCCATCTTGGGTGCGTGGATCATCGGCTGTTTCACCTACTTGAGTCTGGTGGTGATGCGGCCTGCCGGATGGTGTCGGTGTAGCTCCGGTCGGTGTCAGCGAGGAGAAGAAAGCTACAGTCCAGAAGGACTGGACTGGGCCTGTGGTGAGTTTTGCCAACGTCCAGAAGTGTGTCTTTGCTGTAGGTGATCCTAGTGTACAAGCACTGAGCATTTGTCATGATCAAAAGTACTAAAATAAACAATAAATATGATCGGTGTCGGGAGCGCGTCGCAAACACGTTCGCCACGGGGGGCGCCATGATACACACATCACATCACATCATCTCTAGCCGCTTTATCCTTCTACAGGGTCGCAGGCAAGCTGGAGCCTATCCCAGCTGACTACGGGCGAAAGGCGGGGTACACCCTGGACAAGTCGCCAGGTCATCACAGGGCTGACACATAGACACAGACAACCATTCACACTCACATTCACACCTACGGTCAATTTAGAGTCACCAGTTAACCTAACCTGCATGTCTTTGGACTGTGGGGGAAACCGGAGCACCCGGAGGAAACCCACGCGGACACGGGGAGAACATGCAAACTCCACACAGAAAGGCCCTCGCCGGCCCCGGGGCTCGAACCCAGGACCTTCTTGCTGTGAGGCGACAGCGCTAACCACTACACCACCGTGCCGCCCGCGCCATGATACATGATATCATAATAATAGCTATCACAAAATAGCTCATCCAATCCTTCAGTGCTCTGATCTCTTTCTGAATTCTTGCTTTGATTTTTGTAAGGTCAGTTAGGTTCTTTTCAGATTTTTCCCTTAAGTGAATGTTGTGCATTTTTCTTTTTTCTAGTAGAAGGTATTTAATTGCTTCATCATGATCTTTAAACCAATCAGGTGCATAGAAGTATATTTTGTGATACATGATATCACAAAATAGCTCTCTTTCCTCTACTCTGTAGAGGAAAGACAGCTATTTTACCAACAGCTCAGCGAGGTAGTTGACAGTATCCTAGATGCAGATAAAGTCCTGATTTTAGGTGACTTCAATGCTCATGTGGGTAAGGATTACATGACATATGAAGGTGTCATGGGGAAATTTGGAAAAAGTAATACAAATGCAAACGGTGACCTTTTGCTCAATTTCTGTGCAGAAAGAGACTTATGCCCCCACTATGTTATACTCTGTAGAGAAAAGAGAGCTATTACCAACAGCTCGGCGAGGTAGTTGACAGTATCCTAGATGCAGATAAAGTCCTGATTTTAGGTGACTTCAATGCTCGTGTGGGTAAGAATTACAAGACATATGAAGGTGTCATGGGGAAATTTGGAAAAGGTAATACAAATGCAAATGGTGACCTTTTGCTCAATTTCTGTGCAGAATGAGACTTGTGCATCACAAACTCTTATTTCTTTCAACCAGATAAAAACTACTTCTCCTGGATGCATCCAAGATCTAAACATTTCCACTTGCTTGACTATGTTGTTACATGTAAAGACAGCATGAAGTGCTGTAAAGACAGCAATGAAGTGCCATCAATGAAAGTTATGTATGGAGCTGAATGCTCGACAGACCATTACTTGGTCCGCTCACATCTGAGGTTGAATCTCAAGCTGATGACTTGTAGAACTCATAGTAAACCACAGAAAAAGCTTGATGTCAAGAAATTGGCATACAAGTGTAGGTACATTCAGTCCGTCTCTTTAAAAAAACTACATTTCCCATCAGCCAACTTCCGCATTGACCTACGTCATGCATGGGCGGGATCATCTACGTCACATCCTCCAGGAAGGCATAAACCACCCGGAAACTCCTAGCTCCTCCTCTTTTGGCGCCGTGATTTCAACACAGACACGGAGGAATTGCTCGCTCCGTGAGCAAACCCAAAAAGACGTCTTTTCTTTCTTGCAAGAATCAGAGTTTCGCGCTTTTCTTTGTTTACCTTTGGCCACGGTAGACTCTAAGATCATGTGATTTTAAACTCAGCTTGAGTATACAACCGGTTTTTCATTTGTTCCTTATAAGTACATACTACTGCAGTCCAGGCAGTTATTTTAAAGTTAAGAAGTGACTGGATCCTTTTTAACTCAAAAGCTGTGCACATTGTTTAATCAGAGACTTTCTTTTCATCACGAGCGACCACGCGTCGGATCAAGAAGTTCTCTGTGCCTCACGGAAGCGACTCACGTGCTCCACAATGGCGAAACTCCAAAAGTCTCGGAACATCTCTTCATAATCTTGCTAGAGGCAAGATACTGAGTAAGACTTGGCATTCAGGCAAAACCTAGTCTTAGGAATTAGCTTTTATTGAAGTAGTGTGAATTTAAACTCATGTTTAATTGTTACACTATAGACACGCAGCGTGTTGAATTGATTTGTTTTAATCTCTCAATTGTTTAATAGATAGGCTTTGCATGCTTCTCTTTATTCCTTATTAACACCTTTTGTCTTAACTCCACGAGGTAGGATCCTTGGGCCTTAGCTAGCCACATAGGGCTAATTCTTTGTCTAATTAGCAACCAAAGCTAGCTCACCAGGCCTCACAAACACCTTAGCTAAACACACGGCTAATTCTTTTGTTCCATTAGCCTCCAGGGCTAATTGTATTGTCTCAAGGGATCACAAGGCCTCCACCACATGGAGTTAGCTACACAGAGCTAATCTTTTGTCTCTATCACGTGGCGGTCCTCACCCCACACACACAAACACACCTTTAGCTCGCAACCAGAGCTAAATCCTTTGTTCTCAAACCCCACGTGGTGACACACCCTCCTTAGCTAGCATTCCTTTGTCTTAGCTTAGCCACACGAGGTTAATCTAAGCACACACAACACATGGTCACCAGGCCCCACCAGGCCTGACACACACAAACATACCTAGCTAGCATCCCACGCTAGCCTTCTGCTCAGGCCATAGGGCCTTTCACACACACAGGCCACACACACAAGCACACATTAGCAACACGTGCTAATTCTTTGTTTTACTTAGATAACATTCCTTTGTCTTAGCTAGCAACCAAGCTAGGCCTCACCAGGCCTGACACACACAAGCACATCTTAATTAGCACACAAAGCTAATCTTTTGTTTTCACCACAACACACACCCACACTCTCGCGCGCACACACACACGCTCATCAAGTATATCTCACTGTTTGTATATATTTCACCTGCCATTATCCATTTCTATTTTTGTTATAATAAATTCATTTATTATTGAAACTGCATGTTTATTTGTGTTCCAATATTTATGAGGTCACACAATCTCCCAAAGAATTCAAAAAGGTGCATATAAGTTATGTAATACGGTAAGTGATCATAATAATTTGGAATATACCATAATTTAGCTGTTTGGTAATTTATTATTAAGCACCAAAATTAATGGTATTAATTAATGAGACTGATTAATGAGACTGATTCCATGAGTGATTTAATGATATGAGACTGATTCAATGAAAATGATTCACTGAAAACGATTCCAATGAGACTGATTCAATTTTAATTATTAACCTTCAGATTTAATGAGATTGATCACTCAATTACCCAAATGCACCTACACAAGAACTATCAAACACAATTATTGCAAGCCATAACATCAGCACTGGATAAATCAGCGACGGCAAGAGAGACAAGACATCAAAGATAAATGGGCACTTCTGAAAGACAGTTTGTACAGTTCTGCAAAAGAAGTACTTGGTCATCCAATGAGAAACACCCGATTAGTTTAAGGATCATGAAGAAGCAATTAAATACCTACTACTAGAAAAAAGAAAACTGCACAACATTCATTTCAGAGAAAAATCTGAAAACAGCCTAACTGACCTTACAAAAATCAAAGCAAGAGTTCAGAGAGAGATCAGGGCAATGGAGGATAATTGGTGGAACAGGAAAGCAGAAGAGCTGCAGATAATGGCTGAGAAAAATGACATGCATGGGGTCTTTTCAAGTCTGTGTGAACCCTTTAGAATTTTAAACATTTCTGCATAAATATGACCTAAAACATCATCAGATTTTCACACAAGTCCTAAAAGTAGATAAAGAGAACCCAGTTAAACAAATGAAACAAAAATATTATACTTGGTCATTTATTTATTGAGGAAAATGATCCAATATTACATATCTGTGAGTGGCAAAAGTATGTGAACCTCTAGGATTAGAAGTTAATTTGAAGGTGAAATTAGAGTCAGGTGTTTTCAATCAATGGAATGACAATCAGGTGTGAGTGGGCACCTTGTTTTATTTAAAGAACAGGGATCTATCAAAGTCTGATCTTCACAACACATGTTTCAACAGATGTTGTGCATCTGGATGTAGTAACCATCAACAAACAAAGTAAGGGTTATCATTTTATCGGATCCCGGTAGATGCTAACCGACGGAGAAGATGGATAGCGGCATACCAGCGCTTGTGCATCATGGCATGAACAAAGGAGATTTCTGAGGACCTCAGAAAAAGCGTTGTTGATGCTCATCAGGCTGGAAAAGGTTACAAGACCATCTCTAAAGACTTTGGACTCCACCAGTCCACAGTCAGACAGATTGTGTACAAATGGAGGAAATTCAAGACCATTGTTACCCTCCCCAGGAGTAGTCGACCAACAAAGATCACTCCAAGAGCAAGGCATGTAATAGTCAGCGAGGTCACAAAGGACCTCAGGGTAACTTCTAAGCAACTAAAAGCCTCTCTCACATTGGCTAATGTTCATGAGTCCACCATCAGGAGAACACTGAACAACAAATGGTGTGCATGGCAGGGTTGCAAGGAAAAAGCCACTGCTCTCCAAAAAGAACATTGCTGCTCATCTGTATACATTGGCATTCCTAACTGAATGACTGATCTTTTCTTATTTTTTTCATTTGCTTTCATTCTTTAATTCATATTTAATATTTCTTGAGTTGTCATTAACATAAAAGTACTGGGTTTCAGAAAAGTTTCATTTAATTTTCTGAATACACAAATTGAAAATGCAAGCATTCATATCATGCATTCAACCCAGAACTCCATTTCCCAGAATACATCATGGCCTTCAAAGATGGCCACCATGGACTACAACACACACACACCTGCATGCTCACAGTGACCTGACTTTTGATTATGGACCCTTTTCACGTGACGTCACGACAAACGCGGCCGCCATTTTGGACATGTACTACCAGTAGTTTACCACAGCCAACATTGAGGAACGGCAGCAAAGAAAGTGTTTATTTTCAGCAAGACTTCCATCATGCCACTATGTTGTTGTGCATCTGGATGTAGTAACCATCAACAAACAAGGCAAGGGTTATCATTTTATCGGATCCCGGTAGATGCTAACCGACGGAGAAGATGGATAGCGGCATACCAGCGCTTGTGTAGTGACCACTTTGTTGGAGGTAAGACGAATAAAATTAGCCAGAAAAGGCATTACATTGCTGTTAACATTCCATTCTAGTTTACTGTAATTATGATCTGGCAGCTATTTACACCGGATCCAGTGTAAATAGCTGCCGGAGCCAACATCCGAGGTTCCGGAGCGCGCTCGCTCGCGGCCCGGCCGGAGCCAGCGCGCTCGCGGCCAGGCCGGAGCCAGCGCATGCGCTCCGGAACCTCGGACGTTGGCTCCGGCAGCTATTTACACTGGATCTGGTGTAAATAGTTGCCAGATCATAATTACAGTAAACTAGTAAATACAGTTTTCTGCATCTCGCTCCTTTTTCTTTTATGTTTGTCGCCTTCCTTGCATTCAAACCGATTTGAGCCGAAGTCCACTACATGTCCAAAATGGCGGTCGCGTTTACGAAGGTCACGTGACTGAAAAGGGTCTATACACACCTGTTTCCAATTTTGCTCACACACAATAAGCAGACTCTATACAAAGACTCTGTGCAAAGTAATGTTCAGTGTGCCTTTACCTGACTTACCAAGCCTTGTATTTTGTGATTGATATTCTGGTTCCTTATCCTCCAAGTAAGTGTATTTGCATCTCCTTCCTGGTCACAGTCATTACCAAATACCCAATAATTCTGGGGTTTCTCTGGATGAAGCAGTGTGACCCCCAAATCTCAAGACAGGACAGAGAGATCACAAAATGGCCCAAGCTATGTTTACAGCACTGCCTGCTGTGACATTGCCATGATGTCAATGTTGCCCCCCACATCAGCGTTGCATCCGCCACAGTAGAGATTGTTAACATTTCTGTCACTTTCATTCCAGAGGTCGACTACAACTTCACTGATGTCTTCAGTAAGACTAAGGCTAGTAGTCTACCACCCCAAAGACCATTGTGCCATTGATCTCCTCCCAGGCACCTCTTCCCCATGTAGTCGCTTATATCCATTATCCCTCACTGAACAGCACCCCACGGAGGACGATACACAGGACACACTTCAGCATGGTTATATCCGTCCATCCACCTCACCTTGCTTCTGCTGGGTTTTTCTTTGTGGAGAAAAAGGTGGGTCTCCAGCCTTGCATCGACTACAGAGGTCTGAACCAAATCACCATCAAGTATCCCTATCCCCTGTCTCTAGTTCCATCAGCCTTAGAAAACTTCACTCACCTAAAGCATTCTCTAAACTGGCTCTACACATTGCATACAACCTGGTGTGTATCCATCAGGGAATTAGTGGGAGACAGCCTGTAGGACCATCTCTGGCCATTACTCTCTATACTACTTGAGCAAGGCACCTAACCACCAGCTGATCCCCAGGCACTGTAGCATTGCTGCCCACTGCTCTGGGTATGTGTGTGCATGTGTGTGTTCACTGCTTCATATGGGTTAAATGCAGAGGAGGAATTTTGCTGTGTTTTACTGTACATGTGACAAAAATAAAGGCTTCTTCTTCTTATGGGCTCTCTTGTGCCCACTCATTCTTTCAGTGTCTGATAAATGGTGTGCTGAGAGACATGCTGGGAAAATTTGTCATAGCTTATGTAGATAACATTCTGAGATACTCACCCTTCCTTGAGAACCGTATAGCCCATGTGAAGGGAGTTACGATGTGAATGAGAGGAAAATGACACACTATTTTTGAGGAAAATACTCAATACTGCACATCTGATGTGATTGACTAGATGGTATGGTAACAAACAACTTCAATCTGAATTTATTTATTTAGTTAGTTAGTTAGTTAGTTAGTTAGTTAGTTTTGTTGTGGTGATGGTGTCATGGGTAGAACTGCTAGCTCAAAACTCAAGGGTTTCTGGTTTGATTCTCAGCTCGGGTTATATTGCATTGGCTCCCAATCAAATTTCACATTGATTAAAAAATACTTCTCTTGACCTTTAACCCTCTGGGGTCTGAGGGTATTTTCTGGTACACTAATGATTTTGGTATGTTTTGATTTTGTTGTCAATTTCAACAAATCTTAGCAGTATTTTCAAAGTGATATGACTTTTTTGTATTTGGCACAAGTTCAGCTACAACAATATCTATATAGTATGTATGTTATGATTGTACTTTTTAAAAAATAACAGATAAATGAAGATGTTGTAAAAAGCAGTTTTAGAACTGTGTTGGAATGTGTGAAAAAACATTACCCATTGTGACGAATCGTTTTGGTCACTTGAGGTGATTCTGTTCAGTCTTGGGAATGTACCAAGCACAAAAACTTAAATCTTCTCCATTGATTCAGACAAGGGCGGCATGGTGGTGTAGTGGTTAGCGCTGTCGCCTCACAGCAAGAAGGTCCGGGTTCAAGCCCCATGGCCAGCGAGGGTCTTTCTGTGCGGAGTTTGCATGTTCTGCGTGGGTTTGCTCTGGTTTCCCCCAAAGACATGCAGGTTAGGTAACTGGTGACTCTAAATTGACCATAGGTGTGAATGGTTGTCTGTATCTATGTGTCAGCCCTGTGATTACCTGGTGACTTGTCCAGGGTGTACCCTGCCTTTTGCCCGTAGTCAGCTGGGATAGGCTCCAGCTTGCCTGCGACCCTGTAGAACAGGATAAAGTGGCTAGAGATAATGAGATGAAATGATTTGGGCAATTAACTGACCATCAAAAAATTTATGTCCTACTGTTTTGAGATAAAGGGTTGGCAATGGGAGGGGTATTCAATGAGAAGTTTAAAAAATTCTATTCCATTCAATGAGAAGAGTGAATACCCTTCTCACTGCCAACTCTTTATCCCATCAGGTCAAGTGACCAATACGGTCCATCACAATGGGTAAGATAGTGTTTTTTTTTTCCACATATTCCAACACAGTACAAAAACTGCTTTTTACAACAGCTTCATTAATCTGGTATTTGACTTTATTTTGGTATTTGACTCTATTCAGTGTGTCTTGAAATTAATGCTTGTCCTATTTTACTCACTTCAGAGCCACAACCAACTCTGTTACACAATTACTCTATAATTTTTCTCCCACTCCAACTCCAAATTTTACTCTCTAAACTCAAAATAGAGCAAAATTAACTATTTTTGAGGAAAATGCTTCTAACTCTGGAAAAATTGCTCAGTTGTTTTTACTGTGTATGCACTACACTGCATGCATATCAACCTATCTGTTTATAAGAAATGGAAGAAATATTTACACTTCCTCAAGTTGATCTTCGGCTGGTCAAAATAAAAAAGGCACCGCTCATCATCAGTGTTGCAGTTCTCAAGACTGAATTGAATCGCTGTCCTGAATCATGAATTGAATCATGAATTGATTTACTGTCCTGAAACTGAACTGCTGTCCTGAATCATGAACTGAATCATAAATTGAATCGCTGTCCTGAAATTGAATTGCTGTCCTCAATCATCCAAAGTGCAGAAAATCCATGTGCCATCTCGCAACAAGTTTCACCTCCAAATAGCCTAAATGATGGCTGACACATTTTATTCTGTTTATGGTGAGCGTTCCCACCGCGAAAGAGAAACCAATCAAAAACAAAAGAGTGAAAGTGATTATCATGCTTTTACCATGTAAATAGTCTTTTATGAATGTGTAAATGGGAGCTCAGCACTTCAACTATAGTGTGACTGAATAAGGTGACAAGTGTTATGTTTCATCTAATTTTTAGGTAATTTAAAAAATATATTATTTGGCAGTGGGTACCACAGAAAAGTGTAAAGTATACAGTTTCTGTTAATATGTTTATCATGCTTGTATGATTAAAAAAAACCCCTCAAAGATATTTATCTAAATACATGACCTACTCATTCTAAACCTGCCGAGCTTCACCGGTGAAGCTCTTGATCCCAGAGCGTTAAAGCACTGAATGGTCTTGCATCACAGTACCTGAGTGAAATTCAGGTCCTTTATGACCCACCATGCCTACTTAGATCAAAAGGTTGGTATCTGTTGGTACCTCATATTGTGAAGACTACATCAGGGGCAAAGCCTTTTCTTACAAAGCCCCACAGTTATAAAACAGCCTTCCAAGTAGTGTTTAGGACTCAAACACAGTCTCAGTGTTTCAGTGTAGACTGT